>NW_027495084.1:0-113081 GCF_021521415.1 Bidens hawaiensis | reverse complement strand
TTCTAGCCATCCCACACCTGCTCTAGAGGAGAAACCAAGGAGGACAAGCTTACGGTTACATCTTTTATCCTTCGGTTGTCGGTTTTGACTATTTTAACGTTTGTGAGTTCGTTTTTGGTTTTTAAGCATTCAAACCTTTTGTAATCAGATTTATATGAGCATGTTTATCATTTATATCTATTTTATCTACTGTTAATTGATTATGATTGGCTAAACTTGTTAGTTCTACCTAGGTTAGATGTTTATTGTTAGGTTTTAATGAGTAATATGGATTGTTGATATCATGAATTGAATTGTTAATGAAAAGTTTGGTTTAACATTGAATTATGTTGTGTTTAGTGGCTGTGAATTTATTAGTTATACTCATATACCTCTTGCTTTGATTAATTGAATAGGTTTTGATTGATTTTAGCTTGTTTGAACTCTTTACTTTGTGTATAGAGATTGTTTGCGGGGTGATCAACCGTAGGGTTTAAGTGGGTATATTAATTGATTAGATTCAGCGGGTGAACACCTTCTTAGAGACCAAGAGGTGATAGGAAGTAAACTCGTCTCATAGCTTTTGCTTGTTAGAATTAGGATCGCGCGAGAGCGGGTTCGGTTCTTGTCGGGTTTGGGTTTTTGAGCGATTAGTTGGTCTAGTTTAAGTTAACCTAAATTGTTCCTCTATCCTTGGTTGCGTAGTATTCGTCTCCATTAGGGTAGTGTGTCGTTGAGACCGAGAGGAGAGTCGACATTAGAGCACTTTAACAATTCATTTCCCGGTTTGTTCTTAAAATCAACTAAGTGTAAGTTAGAGTTTGTTAGTGAGACTGAGAGGTGATCTAGCTTTCTTGAGTGAACCTTAGTTGAGTCATCCTTAGGAACCGGTGTCGTGAGAGTCTTCAATCCATTACCTTATTATACCTTCAATATGATTCTTACCTAGGTGGACGTTTTCTCCGATTGCAAGTAAGTTTCCAAGTTTTGTTAAGAGTTAAGTTAAGTTAAGTTAAGTCTAGTTAATTAATTTAGTTAAAGTAAGTTAGGTTAGGTAGTTAATTATATTAAAAATCATTTAAATATTCTTAGGTGAGTCTTGGTTAGGGTTAAGTATTAAAAACGTTTTCACGTGTCCTTATGTTCGATACTCAGACTTCCTTAGGTCTATACTATTAGTGATCGGTACACTTGCTGGTTTTGTGTGGTTTATTTAGGAGTCTTGTTTTATAAATTTAAAGCTTAGTTGTGAGTTACTTAGAAAGAGCATTCATTAGACACACACCAAGTTTTTGGCGCCGTTTCCGGGGACACGGTTTGAGGCGTATTGAGAACGACTCGAGTTAGAGACTTGCCTATTGTATTTCGTATACTTAGATTAGATTAGTTATTTTAACTAGTTTAGTTTTAGTTTAATTTTATTTTTAGTATTTTATTCTATTTTTATCTGTTGCCCGTGATCCTTTTCTGTTGAGTGTTCTTATAGGAAATATGTTCGGACGACAGGTTGGAACGCCATGGTGCAAAGTGTGTGGCGGAGATCACTGGGTGCATGATGCTTATGAGAGGAGAAATATAGAAGTCGAAGCACGGAAAGCTCAATGGGAATCACTTTTGGAAAAGCCTCCTCCATACCGATTTGCATATGATCAAATGGGGAACTTCTTAGGGTATAAAGATTTGTCAGGGAATATATTAGAGCCCACCCCAGAATTGGAGGAAATAATGGATGATGTGTTGTTTGCTATTAGAAATGATTTGGAATATGTTCCTCCTTTGAATCCACCTTTGTTTGAAACCCTGAGCGAGATTGAAGATACCGGAATGGAGGAGCAGAGAATAGAGGAGTATGTTCCCTCTTGGGAGGAAGAATTTAAGGATGAGTTTGGTGAAGAGTTGATGGACTTTGCCACTACGGATGAAGGCGAGTTTGACACACTTGGTGATCTAAAGCTGCTTGAAGATTTAATATATAACGAGCCAAGTGTGGGGATCGAGAAGGAGCTTTGTAAGGAGAGCCATGAGGTAGTTAGTGATTCGGTCCTTCCTACACTTCACCTCGATTGTGAAAAACCAAAACACGAACCGTACTCAATCTCTATTCAGGACGTGTTAAGGTTTAAAAGTTTTGCTAAAGGAACTAGAAGGAGGATTTCCGGGCTAAGAAATCGTAGTGTGATGAAGAGATTGACTTCCCCGTTTCACTTCATTGAGCCATTTTTGGGGGAATTCAAGAGTTGGTGGGCCGAGTTTAATTCATATGGTCGGGCCCATGAGAGTTGTGCAATTGGTTTCTTCCCAACCAATTGTAAAAGGAGAGTGTTGAGGAGCATCGATGGGAAGAGGATAAAGGAGAAGCCTCCTGATTGTGGTTTCGGGAGCGAGTCCGGCTGAAGACTATTATCAAAATGATTGTATAGTTGAGGATGATACGATTGATTAGTTGATTGGAAAAAAAATGTTTCTATGTGGCGGTACATATTTACTTGAAGTACTAGGTATTTCCTTTTCAAAACAATTTTCTTTAACTTTATCTCCTTCTACTTTACAATCACTTGATGAACAACTAGGTATGTTTGTCTCAATAAACACTTTTTCTTGAACATTTCTGTTATTAACAATCTCATTAAAAACAGTTTCACAATCACTATCAGAAGTGGAAATATCATTTTCATTCACATCATTAAGAGAAGTGCCAACATCAACACTCTCATAAAGTACATGACCGTTCAAAATAGTTTTCAAAGTATTATTATTACAGACCGGGTTAACAACAGATGTTTTTAGATTCACAATTGAATCAAAAAGTGAATTAAAAATCTTTTTATCACCATAACCCTTGTTCGTTTCCACACAATCACTTTCTTCTACACGACCCGCCGAAGAAGATGAACTACCATTAGGACTAATTGATGGAAGAGTTGGATCAACAGTCTTGGCGACAGCAGGAGTAAATTTCTTTGGTTTTGGCACGTGTCCAATACAAGACCATTTCATCCTCAGTTGGGGAATTGAAACTTAAGAGAGGATGGCTAGTATAATTCTCATTAAAAGGAGGTGGAACAACAGTATTATCATAGCCTATTCCTATATTTTGTCCTACCCCAATTTGTGCCCCAATTATTCCATTTAGCTTATCATAAGCTAACTCAAATCTGTGGCTATTTTCCTTTGTGCTAAATCTAACTCTAATTTCTCATTTTTAGCATTTAATTCAACAACATGTCTTTCGTGATGTTCAGCTAGTTTTTCAGTCAAATAAAACAAACTTGTTCATACAAATAACCGAATAAATAGTCAAACAAATAAATTGTTCATTTATATCTAATAACCTAAACGGTCACAAGATAATAATTCTTCATGTCTCCAAATCAACCAAGTATAAACCTGTAACATTGCATAAAATAAACTTTGTCAACACGAATGTTGGTGAGAAATTTTCATAGTTTTGAACAATAAGTATATAATAGATGAAATCCACAAATCGTGTATGGAACAATAAATAATAGCAACAATTTAGATATGCAAATAGTAAATAGTTTGAGACACCTTTCTATATGGTAACAACCAAATATACTCGGATAATAGTTGCCCTATGCTACTAGCACGAGGCTAAAGTAGTTAGGGGTGCGTATGATCATACTTAATAGTTACATAGAGGCCAACCTACCTAAAGCAATAAACATATAGCATGTAATCATGTAAAGCATATAACACCAAATCGAGCATTTATTTAAGTAACCTATACTAAAGAGTTTGTGGTTTGAGACGCAAGTATAAATCATTTGAGTTTGAATAAGTATGCAATGCCACCCCCAAAACGTAAGATGGAAAACAGAGGATGAAAAAGTTCTCACTTTAACTAAGTAACTTGAAAGATTGATTCGTGAATAATCGGATATCGGTTTAACGAGCAAGGCCTAGATTAAACGGGTCTTGAGTTAGTAGGTAGTCTTGAAAGGGTTTAAAGTAAAATATATGACGAGTATAGTAAATAAATAAAGTTTAGGTTTAAAAAGTAAATATTTGAGAAATGAAAGAAATGTTTCTTGAAAAATAAGTTTACCCGAATCCGGGTCTTGGTATTCTATTCATTAGTATTACTCAACCTATGTTAAATAATTATGTGGGTTATAATGCACTATTGCAAGACCCTTTGTTATATAAATACCAAAATGAGGTTTTAAACGAGTGTTTTGGATTTGTCGGTTCGAGTATTGATAATTAATCAAACTCAAAGTCAACTTTGCAAAGTGATAAATGTTATGAGATAACTCAATAAAAAAAATCAAAAGACTTAACCAAGTATATAGTTCTATTGTGAAGAACCTTAATGTCCATTAAGAGAGTATTTGGTTTTACCGGTCCAAACTTGTTATGAGATCAAGTTGTATTCCGACACACCAAGTATGTCGAGAAATAATTTAAAATTAGTTTAAATTACATTCTTGAAGAAAAATATGAGTTTCGGTGGCCCAAAACACACGTGTGTGTCTTAAGCGAGTGAACTCGGTTTAGTTCGGTTTTGGTTCGGTCCTTGACTCTGACTAATACTGAGGATGGTTGCCACATACCCCAATACCATAGAACATTAAAAACGATTTTTAGAAGTTATACTATTCAAATCTTACATAAACATGTTTATTTAAAACAAAACTAGTAAACAAGAGTTCGGTTTGGTTTGGTTCTCAACTCGGGATAAAAACCGAGGCTAGTGACTACATACCCAATACCATGGAACTCATTTAACATGAATTAGAAACTAAACTACTTATACTTTAAACAAGACTAGTAAGCATTAAAGGAAATATAGTATAATCAAGGACTATAATGAGTTCTCCATGCAGCCTTGCCTTGTAGCTTATCACCTCAACCGACCATGGCTGGAGAAGGTGAAAGCCAAAGGTAAACAAAGGGTGCATATTATATATATGTTGTACAACAAGCTTCAATTACTAAGTAACAAAACAAAATTAAAGAATGGTTCTTGTTTGATTATTAAGAAACCTTGAAGAGATGAAGTTGTGGTCTTTGTTTGTTAGAGAAAAAAAGTGAATGAACAAGGTTGAAATGAAGGATATATGCTTGTTTATATAGGGTAATGGTCAAGGTTTATTTCTATGTTTTATTTCCAAGCTTGCATGTATTTTAATTGGTTAAACAAGTCAAACTATGCAACAAAACAACAAAAAACTAACTTGTCCCTGCAGGGCCCCTTAGCACGGCGCTAAGGTCTCTGCCATTGACCTTAGCGCGGCGCTAAGGTCGCAGAGGGAAAAATCTGATTTTCAACCTTGGCAATTTTAGTCCCCAAAGTTCGTTTTGAGCGTTTTAGGGGCATTTTAAGGGTTATGAAAGATATTTTTGAGATCCGACAACCATAAAACAAATATGTAACATAAAATTCATCATTTTTATATTATTGAAAGGCTCGGGATACAAAACAGATCGGTTTTCATAATAAAATCAAATACATGTTGACCCGAAAATTACAAATATCACAGTTTCCCTACTTTAGGAAATTTCGTCACGAAATTAAGATGATGTTGGGGAAAACAAATGCGGATACTTCTCTTTCATAGTGTTTTCTCGTTCCCAAGTATATTCTGCGCCACTCAGTGATTCTCAACGGAATTTAACTAAATGGATGCGGCTACGTTTGGTTCGTTTCTCATTGCGGTCCATGATTTCAACGGGTTTTTCAACCATGATCGTTGTTTCATCGATATGTACTTCGTCGAGAGGTATAATTTCCACCAAAATCAAGAACACAAGATCGAAGCATATCTTCAAGGGTTTGGATTGTACACTCGGATTGGCCATCGGTTTGAGGATGATAAGCGGTGCTAAGATCAAGGCAAGTGCCCAAAGCTTCTTCAAGCGATTTCCAAAAACGGTAGGTGAAACGAGCATCACGATCGGAAATAATGGTTAACGGAATACCATGGCGACATACAATTTCATGAACATAGATTTGAGCGAGTTGTTCAACAGAGTATTTCTCGCGGATCGGGATGAAATGAGCCGATTTGGTTAATCGATCAATGATTACCCAAATACTATCATTTTGCTTTTGAGTGAGGGGTAATTTGGTGATAAAGTCCATAGCAATGTCTTCCCATTTCCAAACGGGAATAGGAGGTTGTTCGAGTAAAGCCAAAAGGTTTTTGATGTTCGGCTTTAACCTTTGAGCAAGTAAGACATTTTGAGACATAGAGTGCTACGTCCCTTTTCATACCCGACCACCAATAAACAGATCGAAGATCGAAGTACATCTTATCTGCACCGAGATGCACGAAATATCTCGACGTATGAGCTTCGTCGAGGATGAAAGTATGAAGTTCATCACGATCGAGAACCCACACACGATTGAGAAAATTAAGCAATCCATCAGGTTTGGTTTCGAGTTGAAGTTCGGCTCCACATGACATTTCGGCGTACATAATGCCTTCATAAACGGGGTGCATTGGGCTCGATAGATGCGGTCTTTGAGATCGGTTTGGATGATGATGCTAAGAAGCAGAACGGATTTGACATTAATTTTACGACTAAGGGCATCGGCCACGACATTCGCTTTACCAGGATGGTAGCGAATTTCGCAATCGTAATCACTAAGTAATTCAGCCAAATTTTTTTTGTCTCATATTGAGATCTTTTTGCTCAAAAATGTGTTGAAGACTTTTGTGATCGGTGAAAACAACACATTTTGTACCGTAAAGATAATGTCTCCAAATTTTGAGAGCGAAGACGACGGCACCAAGTTTGAGATCATGAGTCGTGCAATTCTTATCATTGACCTTGAGTTGTCATGATGCATAAGCGATGACTTGACTTCGTTGCATGAGAACGCAACCGAGACCTTGATGAGATGCATCACAAAATACTACAAAACCGCTATTTCCGTCGGGAAGGGTTAGAATGGGAGCATTGCAAAGCATATGCTTGAGTGTGTTGAAGGCTTATTCTTGTTTGATCCCCATTCGTATGGTTTTCCTTTGTGGGTTAGGGAGGTGAGGGGTAAGGAAATTTTGGAAAAATTTTGGATGAAACGCCGATAGTATACGGCCAAACCGAGGAAAGATCGAATATCCGTGGGTGTGGATGGAGTTTTTCAATCTTTGACGACCTTGATTTTAGAGGGATCAACATGAATACCCTTGTCGTTAACGATATGTCCCAAAAATTGAACTTCCTCTATCCAAAATTCACATTTTGAGAATTTGGCGTAAAGTTTGAGAATGGAACCTAAGTGATACTCATGTTAGGATTTGGTTTTAGAAAAGATGAGGATGTCATCGATAAAGACAATGGCGAATTTATCTAGAAATGGTTTGTAAACACGGTTCATGAGATCCATAAATACCGCAGGTGCGTTGGTTAACCCAAAGGGCATGACCAAAAATTCGAAATGTCCATATCAAGTACGAAAAGCTGTTTTGGGGATGTCTTCTTCGCGAACACACAGTTGGTGATATCCCGATCAAAGATCAATTTTTGAGAAACGAGTTGTGCCTTGAAGTTGATCGAAGAGGTCGTCGATTCATGGCAAAGGATAACGATTTTTAATAGTGAGTTTGTTAAGTTCTAGGTAGTCGATGCACATACGAAACGAGCCATCTTTCTTTTTCACGAAGAGAACGGGAGCCCCCCAAGGAGAAGAGCGTGGACGGATGAAACCTTTATTGGAAAGTTCTTCGAGTTGATTTGATAATTTTTTCATTTCCGACGGGGCTAAACGGTAAAGATCTTTGGCTACGGGCATTTCTCCGGGCACAAGATCGATTCGGAATTCGACCGGGCGGATGGGTGGAAGACGATGACGTCTTCGGGAAAGACATCGAGGAAGTCATAAACAATGGAGATGTCGTGGATTTTTCTTTCCTTGTGGTATTTTACCACCACTTAGGCTAGGAACGAAACATACTTTTGGCGCAAATATTTACGAGATCAAGAGTAAGACATGAGGTTGAGTTCTTGGGAATCGTTTTGCCAAAGACTTTGAGGGTTTTTCCATTGACGAGCGGGATTTGAATTTTAATGATATAAAACTCTTATCGGCACCCGTATCAAATAAAATTGAAGCCAAATGTTAGTTCACTAGAAACATACTGTTCACAACGTCGTTTGCAACTTGAGCTTGATTAGCGTTTATCACGAAGGCTCGCCCTTGGTTACCGGGATTTCCTTGAGGTACTTAGGGGGGGGGGAGTTGTGGGATTTGGGGTTGGTAGGTTTGGACTTGATAAGCTTGGGCTTGGTAGTAGGGCACGGTGATGGCTTGAGCTTGGTTCGCATACGCAAGTCTGGGACAAGCGTTGCAGAAACGGCTCGGGTCTCCACAATTGGAGCAAGATCGGGGTTGTTGCGGGTTTTGAGCGTAAGGCATGTTGCGGTTTTGCGGGTTTTGTGGTATGGTTTTTGGTGGGGCGAGATGTCCATGAGGTGCTATTCGACAAGTGGTATTGAGGTGACCAAAACGTTTGCAGTTTGTGTAGTGGCGACAAGCCATGTGAAACGGGTGGTGAAGTTGACAAGTGTTGCACAATGGGTGAGTACCAATGTAGGGCTTTCGGTTTAGAGGGGCTTGAGGTTGTTGTTGAGTTTGTTGTGGGTGAGTAACAACATAATTTCGGTGATTGGGTCTCTGTTTCTTTTTGGCTTGATGGGATGAGTTGGAGTAATTGATGGCTTGAGGTTGTGGGTCGACTTTAGCTTAAGGGGTTGGTTCGGGCTTACTCTTGTCACTCGTTTTCTTGATGGAGAGGGTACCGGCTTTGACATGGTTTTCGGAAAGAGCACCGGCTAAGGTAATTGCATCATGAAGTGTTTGCAATTTACTACTCATCACCGAGTTTCGGATTTGCATGGGCAAACCACCGACATAGTTGTCGATCGCCCGTTCGAGGGGAGTGACCAAGTGAGGAACCAAGAGACTAAGCTTATGAAAGCGGTTGGAGTAGGCAGAGTTGTCACCACTCTCTTGCTTAAGTTCCCAAAATTCGAACTCGAGTTTTTGGAGTTCATGTTTTGGGTAAAATTTCTTTCTCGTGACTTCCTTGAGCTTGGCCCATGAGTAGGCCATAGCTACTTCCGCCCCATTGGTGAACATTTCGCTATTCCACCAAGTGTGGGCGGTTCCCTCGAACATGCTTGAGGCCTATGTGGTTTTCTTTGGTTCGGGGAATTCAAAAAGATTAAAAACGTTTTCCATTTTTCGAACCATTGCAACAAGGTAGTGGCACAGTTTGTGCCATGAAACTGAGATGGGTTGGCACCGGTGAAATTTTTCACGGCGAAAGGTGCAGGGTTAGGTGTGGTTTGAGTAACGATGTGTTGGGTGGCTTGAATTTGAGTTATTAGTCTGGGAATCACAGCGGTGATTTCTTTAGCAACCATGGCGGCCATCCGATGACCAGAGCTCGGCTTGCGTGTATGGCGACAAAGAGGAGACATTCTAAAATAAAAAAGAAATGGTATAACTTTTAACATTCGAAATTGAAGGTTTTGAGATATTGAAATTTATATATAGCAGGGAAAGTCGTACATGAATCACCATGATTTGCTATCCCGACCAATTAAACTTGTATCAAATAATAGATGGAGTCGAACATGTGCACGTATCACCACGTCTTTAATGTTGTTGACTCAAATCACGAAAATAACATATAATAAACACGGAGATACACCGAGATGTTAAAAAACACTTGTCCACGTATCACCGTGGCTTTTATGTTTCCAACACCAAAATATAAGGAGGCAACCGGAACACTTGCATTCGACAACTTAAAGTATTGACATGTATAACATGGTTCGTTGGCCTAGAAGACGAACACTACAATTCAACCACCCCAGGTAAGTAATTCACCTTCGATTCTTGAAATCTTTTTGTCAAATGATCGTTTCATAGTGTTTCGTCCTCTAATATGGCTACAAACCCGATATAAATGCAACCTTTAAGGGGTCTTAAATAACGGGATCCAAATTAAGTTTTGATCCATAAAACACAATATATAAAACTAATGTTTTTTTTTGCGTTTAAGGTAAGGGTACCTTGGAGTATTATGAGAATGTGTGCATGTGTATATTTTTGGATATTAAATGAAATAAATAAGCAAATAAATATATAAATGTAAATGAACAATCAAGTAGGGTAACACGTATAAGGACCCTAAATCAAGTAGGCTCTGATACCAATCTGTCACACCTCAACCAAAGGCGACGGAACATGCCGGGGTGTAACGGATTGCCCATGAGCACATGACACTATTAAAGTGACAATATTTAAACAACTCATTTATTTCATTACATCAACCAAATAACACAAACTTGTTCATACAAATAACCGAATAAATAGTCAAACAAATAAATTGTTCATTTATATCTAATAACCTAAACGGTCACAAGATAATAGTTCTTCAAGTCTCCAAATCAACCAAGTAATAAACCTGTAACATTGCATAAAATAAACTTTGTCAACACGAATGTTGGTGAGCAATTTTCATAGTTTTGAACAATAAGTATATAATAGATGAAATCCACAAATCGTATATGGAACAATAAATAATAGCAACAATTTATATATGCAAATAGTAAATAGTTTGAGACACCTTTCTATATGGTAACAACCAAATATACTCGGATAATAGTTGCCCTATGCTACTAGCACGAGGCTAAAGTAGTTAGGGGTGCGTATGATCATACTTAATAGTTTCATAGAGGCTAACCTGCCTAAAGCAATAAACATATAGCATGTAATCATGTAAAGCATATAACACCAAATCGAGCATTTATTTAAGTAACATATACTAAAGAGTTTGTGGTTTGAGACACAAGTATAAATCATTTGAGTTTGAATAAGTGTGCAATATCACTGTAAGTTCCGAATCTGGATCACCACAATACGATATCAACACAACAAGTATAGGTGCGGAATACCTATACTCGGTGAATCAAGAACACGAGTTGACAAAGTAAATTAACACGGAGTTGCTTCAAAACACACGTATATTGATAAATACGTCGGGTGCTTAAGCACTTACAATACTTGATCATAATAACTAAGAATGAACAACCTTTTACCCTATACACCATATGATCTATATATAGTGAAACCAACACCCTAGCCCAAAAAGAAAAGCCCACCGAGAACACAAGTGTGTTCTCGGTTTACATAGAACCCGCACCCCAAGCCCAACATAACTATATTAAGTACAAACCACATAAACTTGGCCCAACAATCTCCCCCTTGGTTTGTAGCTTTATTATTACTCGTGTTCCATGTAATCTATATCAGCATCCTTCAATGCCCCAGCCCAAAACTTGTTGTTGATGATAGACGCGACCATTCTCGTGTATTCTTTGGCTGCTGTTTCAAAAAGTGGATCAGCTGTAATCTGAAACATGCTGAGAGTCTTTATGTCCTTTTCTCCAAATTTCGACAAATCTTTGGGGTTAACGAACCAGTATTGACCTTTCCATTTTTGTAGCTTGATAATGGCCGTGGTAGTGAAAGAGTCATAGAACTAGAATCTCATGTTCTCCAAAGTGCCATCGGGAATGGCATCTGGTACGGGAATGTAAGTAGATTTCTATGTGGGAGGCCACATTACATTCACCATTGTTTTTCCTGTCCTCGGATCTTGAACACCCTTTGCTTTCTTCAAGAATGACTCGGCGGTCTTCATATTCAGGAAACCTCGATCAACCTGTCTTTTCAAAAATTCCCAGAAGTCTATGCCCCGCTTGTCATTTGATGGATTTGAAAATGGATCATTTATTAAGTCACTCAAATCCACTTTAGTCCAGGAACCAAAGTCTTTCATCTTCTTATAGTATTCCGTTGTTCCTCACTTTCTCTTAACCCACCACATATTCTTATCTGCATCGAAACCCCAGGATAGAACTCCATATCGATCACCGTATTTGTCAGAGAATCCCTTTTGAAGCGTAACAAAAAATCTCTCTGGGTGATCCGATGATACAACAGTCTGATCTAAATTCTTCATCACCAGCAGTTTCTTCTTTCCCTTTTCAAGTAGTTTCTTTTGAATTCTGCCAGATTTTTCTTTGGTGACAGGTGGTGCATCCAGGTATTGTTTTAGAGACTCTGATTCCTCTTGTCGGCTAACACCAATGTTATCGTCTGGACGAACATCAGAATCTTTGCCTTGATCAACAGTGGGAGTTCGATTTACCATATCTTCATTACTTTTGAACTCATCTCCAAATTTCTGAAATAACTTTTGTTGGAGATCGAAATACATTGCTGTTAGACCTCCCATGCCAGACTGCAACTCTTTAATCTTGGAGTCTTTGTCGGAGTTGCTAGCCTCAAGTTCCTGAATTCGGACATCTTTAATCACCGAATCCTACTCGAGTTCAAACACTCGTCGTTGCAGTGCCTGAACATCCACAGGTGCATTCTCAAGGACCACACCTTTTCCCTTGTTCTGAAAATAGTTCTCCTACATAGCAAGGATTTGGGCAATCTTATTTGAAGTACCTGAGCTTGATTGACCCTGAACGGATGGGCCGGATGAACCAGAGGGAACATCTGAAGGGTTTGAGCATGGAATTTCTGTCTCAAAATCAAAATCACTGACAAAATCACTAGACAACAACTCCTTGAAAGATGGTTCAGCAACAGGTGCATTTGGCTCAACTTGTGTTTCTTGAGCATCCGATTCGGGTCGATCGGTGTGTTGTTGTGGGCTGGTGGTTGATTTTGGCGCTGGTATGGGTGTTGGTGTTGGTGTCACGGTGGTTGTTTCGACTTCACTGTCCAACTCGCTAGATCTCAAATCATCCCTTTTTCCTTTACGATGGATGAGATCAGCAGCTGGTTCTTCAACATAGTCTTCCTTAATGTTTTCAGTAACTGTCTGAGGAGGCTTCAGAGCAATTGACTGAAATAAAACTTTAGCAACTTCAAGGGCTTTCAATCTTTCATCATCTGTAAGGGTGATTGAATGACGGTGTTCTTCTTAATCATCCTTATTATCAGAAATTTCAAATGTTGCAGCACGTGGTTGAGCGGGCGCCACGTGCTCGTCAGCAACATGAGACATAACAGGTTCAGCTTCGGTCTCAGCAAATCGGCCGAATTTTACTAGATGTCTTAAGCCCTTATAAACCACTTTGGCTCCCTTCCTTGATTGCTTCATTAACCCAAAGGAATTGGGTCCCATAGACCTCATGTCCAAGGTCTCAACAGATTTAACCAGGTCAGTGTATTGAGAATCAAAAATCATCTGCAAGAACCTTGGATACATCAGAAACATCTCCTTCTTCTTTGCCCTTTGGTTGCTCATCATTTCAATGAAAACGAATTTGGAATAATTGTAATTCCAATCCATGATCAGAGCAGCAACGGCTGACATTTGGGTGTAGCTGATCTCATCTGATCCTCCCTTTCTTCCCGAGATACATGTAAAGAACGTGTGCAATAGGTATCTCCAGTATGGGTGAAATAGCTTCTTGATCGCTGGTGGATAGGTACCTTCATATCCCATTCTTGTGAGAACTTTAGTAACTTCAGTAGCAGAGTACTCTGTTGGGTAGTCGGGTTGATCCCCTAACAGGAGCACCTCTCTGATGATGGCCTCAGTAATAATGACCGGCTTCTTCTGTACTTTGGAGTCGATTGAAATGACTCCATCTGGCCCTTGTGAATTAATCTTTACATTGTTCCAAAAATCGTTAACCATCTTCTTGCAAATGACAGGGTTCTCCCGAAGAGCATGAGAGATCCTGCACGTATTTAGTCTGACTATCATCGACTTGAATACCTTGTGAGCCATTGGTGGATCATACAAGTGTCCAGCTATGTTATGAGTATCAACAAACTTTAACGGGTTTTGATCAGCCATATCTGCACCAAACGCATCAAGTTAGATAATAATTAAATTATCTTGACAGTGGTTAACAATTAGTCCATAATTAGTAAAAAACTTGAGTTAATAAAATGAGACAGGCCCAAAGAAAAACACATGTGTCGGCCCAAAAATACATTAATTGGCCCAAATACACGATGCTGTGTAGGTTTGTGCCCAGTCAGTGTGTAATAAGCCCAGCATGAGGGATCTCGGTCAAATAAGTGAGTTCTCGGTCAACAGGTTTGTTATCGGTCAACAAAAGTCAATGAAAGTTGGCCGAGAACTGAGGTTCTCGGTCAACACCCTGTTCTTGGTCAAGATTTGACCGAGAACGAAGTTATCTGTCAAGATAGGAGGTTCTCGGTCAACGAAAGTCAACCAATAACTCCTTGACAGCTGGGGACAGAGAACCCCATTGGATTCCACCTCGGGAAACGTGTAGTCGTCTTCACTCCACCGAGATCCCTAAAACCTCCATTAAACCTGCAACAACTCACAAATAATCAACCAAAAATCCTTAATTAACCACTAATAAGTCAACCAAAACTCCTTTTTACTCATAAATCCAATCCTAATTCACCAAACCATCCATGAAATCAGTTCATTGCAATCATCAAATACGCCTCTGCTGGTACATAGGTTCCTTATGATATTGTTGATTACCTGCTAAGCAACTAGGAACACACTAAAAATGATTAGTAACAAGGGTTTAGATTTCGGCTATAGCAGAGCACTTTGAGAGAAGAGATTAGTTTTTCATTAATCGGATGATGACAATAATGATATCAATAACTTTGAGATACTTTATACCAAAATCAAGCAGGCCGAAAACCCTTTATGGGCTCAAGGCAGGCCGAGAACGAAGGGCAGCCCAACTAGAGTCATGACCCAACAATAGGACCCAAATCTTTCCAAGCCCAAAATTAAGAAAACTTAATTTACACGAACATTTCGAGGAGAGTAATTTCGAGGAAAAAATAAAATTAGGCAAGACAAAACAAAATAAAATAAAACAAAAAACAAGAAAAATAAATCCACATAAATATGTAAGACAACTCCATTTAATTTATAAAGTCGGGAGCAAATTTCAGTTCTTAGTAAAACTGTCGCCTTTTTATGAAAAGATCCGAACGTGGAATCATATTGTTTAAGAGGCTGTCACAAGGATTCATGTTCAGTGTTATTATGACATAAGAGACAGGTTGATAGCAGGTATACCAAACTTAGCATGATTTTCATTGCATCAGTGATATGATTAAGGTTCAGTTCGGCATAAAGCTTAGATGGACATCACTCATGGACCTGTGATGCCTCCTATCTCTTATCAAAGCGTATTTGGCTTTCCCCAGATCACCCCAATTTGACTCCAATCCCCTAGTGCTTGATCAAAATATTTTATATAAAAACAGGCTTAGTTTAAGGTTGAACGTTGGACTTAGTGCAAGTAAACTGACAAGCCTTTTATTTGAGACATGACAGGACTTATTTGTGTGCCCCCATCTCTGTAGTTCTAGTTTGACCCTTTAAGCCTTGATTATGAAACGAATTTAATAGCTTTAATAGCAAGAAGTAAACGCAATCACAATTTTTTTTTGCTTCAATAACAATAGTAATAATAGCTTGACAATACAATATTTTTGGTGATCATGACACTAACGGGCTCGTGTATGACTAGGTAGTTGCTTTCTGCCTATCATTCGGAGAGATGTATCTGGAGACATGCACATGTCTTCAAAATAACTCTCCACATATTTTAGCAAATTTAGTTTATATCACTTTAACTTTTACGTATCATGGAAAGCTACCATACAAATCAATGACTGTTCTAGAGCCCTTTAGGCTTAATAAGTTCACCCTTTAGGCACATAGAAACAATTTATCTATCACTTTCCAAAGGTTGGATCAATTTTCATTTGAAAATATTTTAAAGCTTCTAAAAAGCTGTTAACGGAATAGTAATATCACTTCCCAGGGAGTAGAGTAAAACACACGTGTTAAGAATTCAGTCACCCCGGTCACTTTAAGCCTTCAGGTAAATGGCTATCCATTATAACCACAGGTGGTTAACCGGACCAAACATGCATGAAAACACATGTCCATCCAACTCAGAGTTACCGACATAATTTTAAGTGAAAGAATGCGAAACACAAAACACATCATAATCGCCCCGGGTGCTTTCAGTCGTAAGGTAAATGGCTATCTTGTGAAGCTATAAGTAGAACACTGGACCAACCATATACATGTATATGTCCTTCCTACTTGAGCAACCGACATAATTTTAAGCGAGAATGAATCTTGAAAAACTCAAATATTTTTTTTAATAATAAAGACAACGCACACACACTATTTTTGACTTTTTGATTTTTCTCCCCCTAAATTTGTGCAAAAATAAACAAATATGTACAAATTTATCCCCAAAAAGACTCAATCCTTGAAACGAAGCATTTTAAAAAAACTTACAAGCACATTAAATTTTGCTGTTCCGACAGGTTTTGTAAATAAATCCGCCACGTTGTTGTCGGTGTGAACTTGTTCAAGATGAATTAATTTCCGATCGAAACAGTCACGAATAAAATGAATTTTAATATCGATGTGCTTGGTTTTAGAATGTTGAACAGGGTTTTTCACAATAGCAATGGCCGCATCATTATCACAGAAAATAGGAGTGTCAAGAAATTCCAAACCGTAATCCAGCAACTGGTTTTGCATCCAGATAACCTAAGAGCAGCAAGCGGATGCAACAGCATACTCTACTTCGGCGGTCGAGGTGGACACTGTTTGTTGTTTCTTACACTACCATGAGATGAGGCATCTCCATGAAATTGACAACCAGCTGACGTGGATTTCCCGTCAATGTCGTCTCCACCATAATTGCTATCAGCAAAGGCATAAAGATCAAATTCTGATTGTTTGGGATACCAAAGACCTAACTTTGGTTGTCCCTTCAGATATCTAAAAATACGTTTAACAACAATTAAATGAGAGAATTTAGGGTTAGCCTGGAAGCGAGCACATTGACAGACTGCGAACATGATGTCAGGACGGCTAGCTGTAAGATACATCAGAGACCCGATCATCGATCGATAATACGTTTGATCTACCGGGCTCCCTTCAGGATCAAATGACAGTAGCGGTCTCTCTGCCATTAGAGTGTTAGCACTCTTGGAATCTTGAAGGTCAAATTTTGCCAGCATATCTTCAACATACTTTCCTTGATACAATAAAACTCCTGTCGGAGTTTGGCGAACCTGTAAACCCAGAAATGTTGTCATTTCACCCAACGAGCTCATTTCAAATCTTTTCTTCATTAGACCCTCAAATTCTTTGCACAAATCAGCATTGGTGGATTCGAAGATGATGTCATCAACATAGAACTGTACCAGAATCAAATCTTTTCCGACAGTTTTTCGGAACAAGGTTTGATCAATCGTTCCACGCTTGTAGCCATGATCAAGAAGGTGCGCCGTCAGTGTAGCATACCACGCCCGTGGAGCCTGATGTAGCCCGTACAAGGCCTTGTCTAACTTGTAGACATAATTTGGTTTCTTAGAATCAACGAAACCTGGTGGCTGATCAACATAAATCTCCTCTTTGACCTCACCGTACAAAAATGCGGTTCTGACATCCATCTGATATACTGTGAACCCCATGTATGATGCATAGGCTAGAAAAATTCTAATTTCCTCAAGTCTAGCCACTGGAGCATAGACCTCTGTGTAATCTAACCCTTCAACCTGACGAAACCCGCGAACTACCAGTCGTGCCTTGTTTTGAACAATAACCCCGGTGTCATCTTGCTTGTTTCTAAAGACCCATCTTGTATCAAGAGCTTTATTTCCTTCTGGCAGTTTAACCAATCTCCATACCTTTAACTTATCAAACTGATTTAGTTCTTCATGCATAGCATCAACCCAACTAGGTTCTTGAAGAGCCATCTCAACATTCTTTGGCTCGATTTGAGAAATGAAACAAGAAAACATGCAACTGTTTATATGTCCGGTATGACTTCTGGTGGATACACCTGCGTCAATTGGGCCTATGATGTTTTCAATCGGATGATTCTTTTGGATTCTTGATGGGATTAAGTGATCGGAAACATCACTGTTAGGTTGAAGATTTGTTACGTTCTCACCGGAATCAGACATATCCAGATGTCGTCGTACTGTGAGAGTAAAAAGTGCCGGCGACGTCTTCATTTGGAATGGCGTCGAGAAATAGTGTGCTCCCGAATATCTGAGGAACGGAACTCTCCTCCTCAACATTGGCAGTATTCTCAGACGAGTTAGGTGAACATTTGGTCTCTAAAGATTGTTTGGGCTGATTATCAGTAGTGGTTGAGACACTGTTTAACTCAGCAGCATCATCTTCCACTAACAGAGATATATGAGACAGTGCATGTGAACTATCTTCTGTAACTCCCATTGTGGGATCACCTTGAGAGTCTGAGTTGATGACCGGAAATACATTGAAGAGCTTGAAGAATTCATTGTAGTCAAATAACCAATCGGGACCAACATGGGCATCAGTCTCATTTTCTTCTAACCAACGAACTTCATAAGACTCTAGAATCTGCTTGGTTGACTTGTTGTAGACCCTATATGCTGTATTTCCTGCATATCCAACGAAGTAACACTCATCTGCCGCAGCCCCAAACTTTGGAGTGGTTTCTAGATTTAGTAAAGTACACGGACACTCGAAAGACCTGAAGTGTGCGACAGTGGCTTTATGACCATAAACAATCTCATACGGAGTCTTCATCTTGGACTTGTTGATTATCACCCGATTTTGAACATAACAGGCCGTATTAATAGCTTCCGCCCAGAAAAACAGTGGCAGTTTAGAATCGCATAACATTGTTCTTGCTGCCTCGATTAAAGTTCTGTTTCTTCTTTCAGCGACACCATTTTTTTGAGGCGTCCGTGGATCGCTGTACACCACAAAACTACGTTCTTGAATTCCGTTCCATTATCACAACAGATTCCTTTCAGCTTTAGGTTCAGTTGATTATTCATTAACACCACAAACTTCTTGATCAGATCTGCAGTTTCACTCTTATTTGACAAGAAAAATACCCATGTAAAACGTGAGTAGTCATCAGTAATAACAAGACAGTAAGAGCTACGAGACAAACTTAAGACATGAACCGGCCGGAAGAGGTCCATATGAAGTAACTGAAAAACTGACGAGATGGTATTAATTAATTTAGGTTTATGAGATTTTCGATGATGTTTACCCAAAGCACAAGCCACACATTTTTCAACAGTCACAAAATCCTTGATTGGTAAACCACGCACTAAATTGTTTTTAGCAAGTCGATTCAGGTTTTTATTATTAGCATGACCAAGTCAACGATGCCAAAGCATTGCATTATGTTCTGACACTTTTGAAAACAGACAAGTTATTTCATCAGGTACATTTTTGTTCATGTCAATCACATACGCATTATCTTTTCATTGTGATCGAACAAGAATCCAGTCTTCTGGTATGATAATACCAGGTTTCAGAATTAAGCACTCCTTTTTAGTGAAATGAGTTGAAAAATCTTTGTCACAAATCTGTGACACGCTCAAAATACTATGCTTCAATTCTGGAACAAAATTCACATTTTCAAATTTCAAAACACCGTTACTTACAGTACCCTTTTGAGTGATCTTTCCTTTCTCTCCTACCGCAAAAGACACGTACCCACCATTAAATGTTTGAATGTCGTGTAGCTGAGTAATGTCTCCTGTCATGTGCCTGGAACAGCCACTATCAACATACCAAGGTCTGATGATATTCCTCCATAGCTGTCCCTGCACGAAAAGCGGGGTTAGTTAGTTTTTGGTACCCAGTCCATACTTACACTGGGTGACCCTGATTCGTCTACATTTGTCACAGATTGCCATGACATATCCTTTCGATCTTCAAAAATAGATTTTGTTGAATCCTTCACCGGAGATTTAGGCAACCATCTATGTCTGTGTGATTTGGAGTTATATGTACGAATGGTTGTCGTAACCTCCGGTGATTTAGACGTGGGAGGAGACGAATCCGCCCTTTTCTCTTGTTTGGACTTAGCCTTAGTATTTATATTAGAAATTGAATTTGAGACATTTTTTCTGACCATTCTTTTGGACCTGTTCGGTTTGGTCTGATGAGGACTAAACCTGCCAGATTTGTTTCGATTCCAATCATCGTCAAAGAAACTAGCTGGATAATGCCTGAATCCTTGTCTGTACGCATTACGAGGTACATATGGCATATTCCATTGATAAAATCCATAGTAGGGAATGTACGAACGATGTGGATAGTTTCTGGCAATATGACTAGGAGTGCCACAGTTAAAACATGTCTGACGTTTTATGAAAAATTCATTCTGGGCAACTCCTTGTCTGGAGTGGTTGTGTGGACCAGTTTGCTTAGATTTGCGAGAATTCATGTCGCCCCTTTTGAACTTATCACCTTGTTTGTCATTAGAGCATCCCTCCTAGACAAACTTAGGTGCAACATATTTTTCGGATGTTTTTGAATTTTTTGAAGTTTTGATTTTATTAGAAACCACATTATTAGAGTTTAAAGTTTCAACCGAATCAACCACACAAGTATCCTTGCGGAACGAGTTTGCTCGTGATTGTGTGGTTCGGGATTATCACACGGGTGTCAAGATCGTTCCGTTAGACCATTCGCGGAACGAGTTTACGTTGAAATACCTCATTTTTATCAATTTCTCCTCATCACTCATCAAATACACCTTCAAGTCACCCTCGCGTCCCTCGAAATCGACCTAACTAAACCTGCAAAACTCCATTGTTCTTCAGGCGAAGTTGCCGTCACCCATACTAGGGTTTCAGCGAACACATAGGGTTTTGGCGAAGATAAGAATCTGCGAAGTTAAGAACCTGGGAAGTTAAGAACCAGCGAAGTTATTGACAGCGAAGTTAGAGATCTGCGAAGTTCTTGACACAGCGAAGTTACTTTAACTAGCGAAGTTGTATTAACTTCGCTATTAGTTGTTTCACAGAATCTTGTTTTTGATTTTTGAGTCCCATCTCTTTCATCTATGACTTCGTTAAACATCACTGAATTGGTATAGATGGAAGTTGAAGCTGGTTCAGCAACTAAAGCTCCAAAACTACTTAAAGGTACGGATTTTGTTGCATGGAATGATAGATTTGAACAATATGTGAAGTATCAAAACGCAAAGATGTGGGTTTGCATTCAAGACGGGTACATTCCACCGACGTCCATGTTTGAAGGTCGTGAACAGATTAAGAAGTACAGTAAGACGGAAGATGTTAAAAAGAAAATGTATGAGGCAGAAAGTAAAGCGCATGCAGCTATAACAATGGCACTTCCACAAGAGATTCTTCATACTTTCAAAAAATACAAAACTGCTAGAGAGCTATGGGAAGCACTAGAGAATAGATATGAAGGAAATGTTGGGATACATACCTCCAAAACAAAGCTGTTGAAAGCTCAATTCTCCGTATTCAAGTGTCTGAAAAATGAATCACTTGATGACATCATTACACGGTATTATCATCTGATGACCGAGCTAAATAACTACTCGATTGAAAACAAGGAAGAAGAGATAGTGGAAAAGCTTCTTGATGCTCTCCCACCAAAATGGGAGATGTACACTGTTCTGATGAGAGAAGATAAGGACTTCAAGAAGAATGATTTGGAGACGGTGGTGAATAAGTTACAGAATTTTGAACTAAACATGGCACGAAAAGAGACACCGTCTGATCAGGTTCAGGATCCCGGAATGTATGGTGCTAAAGTCACTCCAAACTCAAGTTCAAAAATAGAATCCACTGCCTACTACTCAAAAGGGGAACCAAACTCCACTCCAGACGGTCATGTGATTCTCAATATGGATGGTGACGTATGTTTTATAGCAGGAGGTAGTAGTTACTCAAAACCTCAAACCACGACTGGTAATTTCTCAACCAATGCTTCTAGCAAGAACTACTCACAGATGCCTATGAGTGTGAAATCAGCTGAACAACAGTTTGCTCTTTATGCCTCCTTTATTGCATCTTATGAGAATTACATCAAATGAAAAATAGTCGACCCTGCAACTTTGGATGAAAACTATGATCAGATCGACGCTGATGATCTGGAAGAAATGGATCTGCAGTGGCAGATGGCTATGATAGTAAAAAGGGTAAAGATGTTTATGAAGAAAACTGATAGAAAGTTTGTTGGAGAAAGACCGGGGTTTGATAAGTCAAAAGTTCGTTGTTATAACTGTCAACAAAATGGTCACTTTGCTAAAGAGTGTACAAATGAGAGAGTCGAACGAATCCAAAACAGGCCTGCTCAACAGAATGGGAGTGGAAGTGAAAACAGGGCTATGGTATCTCAACAAAACGGTGGATACAATGGGAATACACAAGTTGAGGAGGTCTTCGAACATGCAAATCTGGTAAATATCGTAACTGGAGGCAGTGACAAAGGGACGGGGGAAGATCAAGCATACATGGCAGAAGTGAACGATCAACTCTCAGAAGTATGTTCTGAACTTCATTGTGAAAAATGTGAAAGCGTGTCTGATCAATTGAAAACATTAACCGATCAGTTTGTTAGTTTGGACACTCAATTTAAAAACCTAAAAGAAGAACATCACTATTCTAAAACTAAAGAAAACAGTTACTCGGTAAAAATAAAAGCTAGTGAAAAGGATATCAGAAGTCTTAAAGCCACCCTAGCTGAAAAAATACAAGTGATTGATCTTAGTTATGAAGTGTTAGAAGAAAAGACCAAACTAATTTCTGAAAAAGATAAACAGATAGCTGATTACCAGGTAAAAGTGATGGAACTGAACAGAAAAATTGAACAATTTAGAAATTCTTCTGCGATGTTAGATCACATCATAAGTGTTCAACGTTCCCCGGTTAACAAAGGGGGAATTGGATTCTCAGAAGTTCCACCACCATACAATAATAACTATACATATAATCCTAGAAATCAGCAATCTGTGAATGTTGAAATTAGTCAGACAGTGCCAATAAAAGTTTCTGCTAAAGAAACTGAAGTTTATGAGAGTGAAACGAGTAAGACAAGTACTAATGTCACAAGTTCTGTCTCGTCAAATATGGACAAGTCGTCCGAATCGGGTGAGATAAAAGAAGAGGTTGTGTTACAAAAACGAGGGGAGGACTATAAGTTTGATGAAAAGAAATATTCCCTAAATCGGTTTGTCCCACCATACGTGAGACAAACTTATAGTAATGCAACCTCGACATCTGCAACAACTTTTGAGACGAAAGTTCAAAACAGCCAGAATAGTTCGAACAGAAGTTGTTTTAGATGCAATAGGATAGGACACCTTGTCGATGATTGTCCTCTGAAATAGAGAAAATATAGAAATATGAGGCCTACTAAAACTGAGAATAAAACGAATACTAATTATGATGCTGGTAAGAATGTGAACACACCAAATTTCAATCATTGGACTAATCCAAGATTTCAAAGAAATCAGTCTCGTATGTTCCCAGTGAATTACCAAACCAAAAATTATAATTCCATTAATTCACGAAGGTTTGGATGGCCTCATAGCCAGTCATCTAGAAATTTTCCTTTCAGAACTTATAGAAACTCTCCTCAAACTGACTTTGGGCAACCAAGGTACTGGATGCTGGATAACAGGTTTAATCAACCCAAGACTAGAAGGTCTTGGGTCCCCAGATTTTAATCTATTTCTTTAATTGTGCAGGAACAGTCAAACAGGGCTGTAAACAATATGTGGGTTGTTTACAGTGGCTGTTCCCGGCACATGACTGGTAACAAGAAATTGTTACGTGACTGGAAGTCAGTTCAAGGAGGAAGGGTTAGTTTTGCAGGAGAAAGTGGAGGAAGAATTAGTGGTATTGGGACTGTGACGAATGGAAGAATAAAGTTGGAAAAAGTGAATTTTGTGGAAGAGTTGAAGCATAACTTGTTGAGTGTCTCTCAGATTTGTGACAAAGAATACACAGTTCATTTTACTAAAGATGAGGCACTCGTACTTTATCCTGGTTTCAAGATTCCTGAAACCTGGATCGTGATGAAGGCTCCAAGATAAAAGAACACGTATGTAATGGATATGAGATCAACTGAGATGGCAAATGAAGAATCATGTCTTCTGTCAAAAGCAACAGAGTCTGAGTCAGAGTTGTGGCACCGAAGAATGGGTCATATACATCTTCGTAAGATGAACTACATATTCAAGAATGGGTTGGTACTAGGGGTTCCCTTGAAGAACTTCAATTTTGAAGACCAATGTGTATCATGCAAGAAAGTAAAATAGCACAAGAAGCCTCATCACTCCAAGAAGGTTAACTCAATTGTCAGCACCTTGGACCTACTTCATATGGATCACTTTGGTCCGGTGAATGTAAAGAGTCTAGGAGGAACTTCATACTGTTTGGTGGTAACCGATGATTACTCACGATACTCTTGGGTCTATTTTCTGAAAGCAAAAGATGAAACAGTTCAGTTGGTAATTAACTTGATTACCAAGGTGGAAAATATTGTTGGGAGGAAGGTTAAGTACATCAGGAGTGATAATGGTACAGAGTTCAAGAACTATCAGATGGAGATGTTTTGCTTACAGAAAGGGATAGAGCATCAGTACAGCGCCCCATATACTCCGCAACAAAATGGAGTAGCTAAAACGAAGAATAGAACTCTAATCGAAGGCGCCAGAACCATGCTGGCAGTTGCTAAACTTCCCGTGGTGTTCTGGGCTGAGGCTGTTGCTACAGCCTGTTATATCTTTAATCGTGTTTTAACTGTTATGCATGGTAGAAAGCTAAACTTGAAGGGTCTTGAACCTTTCAAGTCCCCATGTTTGATATTAAAGACTAACTCTAAATTTGGTGAGAAAGTCGACGAAGGTATCTTAGTTGGCTATGTTGTTGGGACACCCAATAGAAGAGTCTTTAATCTATCAAACATCAAGGTTGAGGTGGTCTGTAACACTGACATTACTAGTTACAAATCACCAAGGCCTAGCATGGGACTGGTAGAGGCTTTCGACTATGATAAGCTTTTCAAATCTTTTAATGTACCTTACCTGGATTTTGCAGACATTGATGAGAAAATGGCCTCAAAAGATGCTATCTAACAAAGAGGAGGACACTGTACAACGTCCGCAATATAATGAAAGTCAACCGACCTCGTCAAATGCGGTTGAAACTCCAGTTGTTTCGAATGAAGATGAATTCTACAATCCATTTCACACTCAACCTCAACCTCACTATGATGAACTCTCTTCAAATCTTGAGAATGATCTGGAAGTCGGCCCGGTAAAGATCACCAAAATTCACAAGGATCATCCTTTGGAGAATATGATCGGCAATCCTTCTGATGGTGTACGTACTAGAAAAAGTTTGGAGGAACACACATGTGTGTATGCAAGCATTAAAGACACGGGTATTATAAATGAGTGCTTGTACACCTGCTTCATCAGTCAGATTGAACCAAAGAATTATCAAATGGCACTGAAGGATAGCTCGTGGGTTGAAGCCATGCAGGAAGAACTGGCACAGTTTGAGAAGATGGAAGTATGGCAGTTAGTTGAAAAACCGCAAGAAGTAAACGCTATCGATACAAAGTGGGTTTTTAAATGCAAGAGAGATGAGAAGGGAATAATCATACGCAACAAGGCAAGATTGGTAGTTAAAGGGTTTAATCAACAGGAAGGAATAGATTACAACGAAGTGTTTGCTCCTGTGGCAAGACTGGAGGCAATTCGACTGTTTCTGGCATTTTCTGCACACAAAGAGATGAAAGTGTTCCAGTTGGATGTGAAGAATGCGTTTCTTAACGAAAAAGTCGATGAGGTGGTACATGTGGAACAACCTCCGGGTTTTCCTAACCCAGATTTTCCTAATCATGTGTATAAACTGAGCAAAGCATTATATGGGCTACATTAGGCACCTCGCGCCTGGTATACAACTTTGTCAGATTACTTGCTAGAGAATGGGTTTGAGAGAGGGAAGATCGACAGTACTTTGTTTGTCAAACGGAAAGGGGGAGATTTTCTACTCGTTCAGGTTTATGTGGACGATATCATCTTTGCTGCCTCAAAAGTTACTATGTGTCAGGAGTTTGAAGTAGTCATGAAGAAGAGGTTTGAGATGAGCTCCATGGGCGAATTAACTTTCTTTTTGGGATTGTAGGTATATCAGAAGAAAGATGGCATGTTCATTCATCAAACGAAGTATGTCCATGATGTGCTTAAACGCTTCAAGATGGATGATAGTACTCCATTTGACACCCCAATCTTCGTCAACCACAAACTGGGTGCCGATTTCGACAGTGATGAAGATGTGGATCCCACTCAATATCGGGCAATCATAGGTTCTTTAATGTATCTAACTGCATCTAAACCTGACATTATGTTTGCAGTTCGTCTTTGTGCTCGTATTCAGGCAAACCCGAAGGAATCACACATGAGGGGAGTGAAAAGAATCTTGCGTTATCTTAAAGGAAAGCCTAAGTTAGGACTATGGAACTCGAAAGAGGGAGAACTGGATTTGGTAGCATACACCGATTCTGACTATGGAGGCTGCACTCAAAACAGGAAGTCAACAACTGGTGGATGTCACTTTCTCGGAGGAAGATTGGTGTCGTGGCAGTGCAAGAAGCAGACCTCTGTAGCCATTTCCACCAGTGAAGCAGAATATATGGCAGCATCGAACTGCTGCTCCCAGGATACAATAACAAATGCGCGATTATGGTCTGAATTTCACTCAAACTCCTCTTTGCATTGATAACACTACTGCTATCTCAGTAACTAACAATCCCGTTAAACACAGTAAAACTAAACATATTGACATTCGTCATCATTTTATATGGGATTGTGCTGAGAAGAAATTAATTTTGCTTGAAAAGGTTGATTCACTGGATAATTTTGCCGATCTCTTTACTAAAGCTTTTGACAGATCCCGTTTTCAAAACCTTATTGAGCTTAATGGGATGATCAATCCCGAGTAACCATGTTTTCTCTTTTATCAAAAAAAAAACATCATTATCGATTAAAATTATGTCGGTTTCTCAAGTTTGAAGGACATATCCCAAGGATATGTTTGGTCCTTTCATCTACGTGTAGATTATAAGGATAGTCATTAACCAGATGACTGAAAGCAACCGAGGTGGTTTATGATGAGTTTTTATTCTTTCGCTTAAAATTAGTCATACATACTTAGTCAAAGGGACACATACTCGTATCTGGTCGATCCGGCTGATCCACTGGATCTTCAGGATAGCCGTTTACCTAAAGACTTTGACTTGATCGGGGCGTCTGAATTTAAAATTTTTTTTAGGGAGATGATATAATTTTTCAGTCTATAACTTCGCAAGAAGTTTCAATATGGTGTTAAAATGAAAATTGATCCAACCTTGGAAAGTGATAGATAAACTGATTTTGTGTGCCTAACTGGTGAAGTAATTAGGCCTAAAAGACTCTAGAACAGTCATTGTATGTTATGGTAACTTTCTATGGTGCGTAAAAGTAGAAGTGATACAAACTAAATCTTCTCGATTTACTGTGGAGAGTCATTCTGAGTTGTGCATGTCTCCACATACATCTTTCCGAATGATAGGCAGAAAAGTGATTACCCAGTCATACACGGGCCCGTAAGTTTTCTGATTCCCGCGAAGATAGTGTTAAGTAATCTGCAATGATCCAGATTCGGGACTTGCAGTTGTCTTAGACTTGCAGTTATATTATAGTCTTTGTTAAAATAAAAAAAACCTAGTTATTATCGCTGAGCCTTTGAAGCTAGTCTCGTTACAAATATCAAGAAAGAGGCAATAAAGAATATTTTCAAAGTATAAGAAAGTTCGGGAAGATGAATCGCAAGGTTGACATGTGCACATTGACTGATCAGACACTACGGGTCGAAGTAAACTCGGGGTGACTTGGGAAAAGCCAAATACGCCTTGAGAATAGATAGAAGGCATCACAATCTCTCATGTGATGTCCATCTAAATTTTGAGCTTAATTGAACCTAATCCGTATCACAGAAGCGATGAAAACCATACTAATTTTATACCTGGCTACAACCTGTTTCTTTATGTTATAATACCGCTGAACATGGATCCGTGTGACATCCACTTAATCAGTATGATTCTTGTTCGGATCTTTTCTAAAACATGCAGGTTCTCGTCAAGACTGAAATTTGATCCCGTTTATTCTTTTACTCAAATTTTCGTTATAAATTTTGTATTATGGTTGACTCTTTTAAACTTTTTGGTTACTTGGTTCTTTGATCGTAAATTTTTTAATCTTTTTGGGCGTTGCTGAAACAGAAGTTGACCATGGGTCAACTCTAAGCATAGTTGTTTTAAGTTAAATAATGGGCAAACTTATAAGAATGGCGAAGTTAAAAGAAGGGCGAAGTTAATTGATGGGCGAACTTATCATGTTGGGCGAAGTTAACCTAACTTCGCCTCTTGGGTTTCTCAAAACTATATAATGTGAAGAGGCGGTCAAATCTGGTCAAACTAAATTTTTCTAACCACAAAAACCTCGGCGAACTTACCAGTTTGAATCAAACCTAGTTTTTATCTGTTTTTAATCGACATCAAGGTTCGTATGATCGTTGTGACCCGTAATTCTATTTGAATGTTTGCTAATCTGCTCCACCCTATCCTGATTTAAGCTCGTTTTATTGACAAACCCTACAGTCTCGTGTCACGTCGATTTCGGCCTAGTTTTGATAATTAAAAGTTGATTTAACCCTTAGTCGCACCTCACGCTGCACACATTAGACCACTGATTGTCCATGGCTTAAACAGATCGTGTGTCCTTGTTGAACTGCATAAGCGGCGAAGTTAGGGTTCTTGGCGAACTTGATACAATTTCGCCAGTAACTCAACTTCGCTAAAGCTACAACTTCTCCTGTACCTTGCAGGGCGAAGTTGTAATCTGTAAACACACCTGTCTGATTTCATCCATTTGTTTTGCAGATATGGCTGCTGTGGCTGGTGCTGGTGGAACTGGTGGTGACGAAGGCGGAGGTGATAAAAGACAGTTTTTTCCGGGTAACAATATGTATATCACCTTAGATCCGGATGCTCGAGGAATTGACGATTACCGTGAGATCATTTCGTTTCTCATTCGCTCACGCATCTTTCATGCTATTACTACTACTCTTCCGATCTCGCTACCAAACATGGAAGATTTCTGGAATACGGTTTAGTATGACTGTCGTGTTGATCCACCGGTGATGCGTGTTACAGTTAACAATCAGGTGGTACAGTTCTCGGCTGATCAAATAAGGGTAGCTTTACAGTTTGGGGTTGAAACTACAAATGACCCCACTGACTTTTCGGCCACTTTCCGAAATGGTGCTTTTGTTCGTATGGGGTACTCGGGTCCTTTGGAAGATTCTCAAAGACGAAAGGGGTTTCTGTTATATCAGTGTAGGTTTCTGATGCATGTGATGATCGTGTGCATGTCCGGTCGCAAAGCTGGTACAGATGGTATGGGTGCCACGATGCAACCGGCTATGACTGCTTTAACCTACAACAAGCCCTATAGTTTCAGCCAGATGATTTTTTACGAGATTGATCGTCAGAGACGTGCTGTTGCGCGGGAAAGATTTTTGATGTATCCGAGATTCCTACAGATGATTCTGAGTCATGTAGCTCCTAATCTGCCACAACGACGTCCTATTTCGTTTGTGGAAAGTTTGTCTAAGGGAATCTTTGCGCAATGTAAGCCATCAAGTGCTCGTAGCATACCTGAACTTCGTCCGAGGCACACTGCCTTGTTTGGTTATTTAGTGAACCCCGCATATGTTGCTCCTCCAGAAGATGAGTTTATGGATCCTCCACCGCAACAGGCTAATATCCCTCAACCACCTCATGTGGTTCAACCGCCTCCTGTGGTTCAACCACCACCCGTGGTACAGCAAGCACCGCCTGCTGATCCTATTGCAGCTCCAGAAGAACAGGTTGATCTTGAAGTTGCCTTTGGAGGGAAAGAATTCTTTGATATGGAACGGGTTGATCCAGCAACTGAAGTTCAAGCCTCAGTAGCTGAGGTGTCTGGTGTAAATGTTTCCATGGTCACTACATCTGTGGTGGATTTTGAGATAACTGACTCTGATTCCTCCACTGACGATATAGCTGAAGCACAGCAAATACTTGCTAGACAAGAAAGAATCCACGGCAAACGAAAGAAAGACTCAGATGATAGTGAATCTGATTATGAGGAGGATTTATATCGGATGGTACGAAGATCAAAGAAGGCAAGGGTTGGTGTTCAAGAGTTGGTGAGAGTTCGAGGGTTGTTCGTTTTTCCCCACCATCGTTATCCGGCATGACAATGTTACCTGCTGCTTCAACTGTCACACTGCCGATAACCTCAAGTGTTCCTTTGGTAACCACGTCGTCATCTTTTGGTGTTCCACCACCACATTTCAATTTACAACTCTAGAGATTGTTTCACTACCGCCTCCGACACTTACTGCATCAGAGGTGGTTGCTAGGTTTGTTGAATCCACTGTGGTAGCCATTGCTGGGTTACATGTCACAATACCACCCACGGTTACTTTTCACCCAACCTCAAACATTCTAGCCACTTTGGAATTCCACCGCCGTATGCTCAAGATATTTCCCATATGCGGTTTGATTTTGATGCCACTTTGTCTGACTCCGCGAGAATTGCGGCTCTTGAACGGGTAGTTGTTGAGCAATCACGGATCAACCTCATCCAGACACAAGCTATTCAGAGGCTGGTGGCAGAAAATTAGATACACTCATCACTCCTCGTTGAACATGGTAAACTCTTTGATGCTCTTAAACAGTTCTTAGAATCTCAGGGGGAGACGAGCTACAAGGGTGATGAATTGAGAACAAAGAAGAGGCAAGACAAAGACGATGATCCCAATGCATCGAAAGATGCAGGTGGTGAGTTGCCAAGAACTGAACAGAATCTTGGGACTTCCACATCTCAGGGGGGAGTCTGCTGGTCCGTCAAGCAGTACAGGTGGTGACACAGTGGTGGTTGTAGACGATGAAGGGGTTTTGGGAAATGATGATGAGGAGTTAGTTGATGATGTGTTAACGGTTGATGAGATTGAAAAGATTGGGGAACAGATAGAGATTGATAGTGAGTTGGAAGAAGGGGAGATAGTTGAAGATGGTGTAGAGCTTGATATTCCAAGTATTGATGAGGTGAAGCTGAGTCAAGATGAAAATGTGTCGGATGAGTCTGAGTGGGAAGAACAGCCAAGACGGAAAGAAGGCTATGCTCAGTGGTTCTTCAAGACAAAGAAACCTGCGGTACCAACAATGTTTAAGAATAGTTACAATATCAAGTGCTACAATGAGTCAAAGAAAGGTATCATTTGCTGATTGTATGACGAACAGTTGAAGTTGTTTGTGATAAAGCGTTATGATGGGATTCAGTATTTTAAGAAGGCTTTGAGATCGCTTAACACCTTGCCTGAGTGTGAGGTGAAAGATTTGGCACATTTGAGATTGAGTAATCGAAGTGATGACAACTTTGCAAGATGGGTTGGAAGGATTGTGTGTAAAGAAAGTGTGAAAGAGAAAAAGTTTGAGTTGATGAAATACAAGCCGATTCGATGCTTGAAAGAGGTTCCGATGAAGATGATGCCCAAGGATGTGTTGAAAGATCTCAAGTGGTGGTACGTTGATTGCCAGACTGCTGAAGCTGTTATGGAAGATGAGGATGAATAGGAGATTCTGAGAGTGTATGATCCCATGCACTTGGTTAATTTGTCTCAAGCTGATTTATAGGTACCCAATGATAAGAAGATTTTCTACATTCCTGCGTGGAAGGATGAAGCTAAGAAGTACCAGAGGGTGGTCTCTGTCTGTGTGTGACAGGGTGTTCATGCTTGAAGACGGTGGGTACGTGATTTTTGGATTACCAGACACGAGAAAGAAGATAGAGATATGAAGCTACTGCCAAGGGGGAGTTTGTTGGTGCATGATGTCAGTAGTTCAGTATCTCGTGTTTATTTGTGTCTGTAATCGTTTAGATTGTTTGTTTTGTGTTGAATTTGTTTCTTATATGTTCGCCGTGTTTAAGCGAACTTGAAGATCAGCGAAGTTATGACAACTTCGCCTAGTATGTTAGGCGAAGTTGTCGAGTTATATAATCTCATAACGTCGGCAGTTTATAAAAAGTTTGAACGATTGGTTTTTTGATTCTTTGAATCACGTGTTTGTTCTTGCAATATATCAAGTATCATCTTATATTCTCGTGTGTTTACTTATATTCAACGTATTAATCGTCTCAACACTCATATCGTATACTTGGGGATTCCGCACCCTCATGTTACGAGATACTCCTGTGTAGATCCGGCTGGGAACCTACACAGAGAATTCACCAACTTGTTGTTAATTTCTGAGGTTTGCAGAAAGATTCCAGCAGTTCTCATTTCAGTTACAAGAGATATAAACCTTTGAAGTTGGGATTCCAATGTCTCTCCCAGAACATGATTAAACATATTAAACTTTTGTCGCAACAGATCTTGGCGACTTCTCTTCATATCCTCATTTCCCTCATAAACTTCTATCAGTGTGGCCTACAACTCCTTAGCTGATTGGAGTTCTCTAAACTGAAGGGCAATCTCGGGTGAGAGTGCCATAGTTAGAGTGGAAAGAGCTTTATCATCTTCTTCAACTTTTGCAAAGTCATCATCATCATATAGAGCAACTGGTTTCACAAGAACATCGGTTGAACCATCCCTTTGATAGGTGATCCTTTAAGGTCCCCTCACAATGCTTTTCGAAGTTTTTGATTCTTTCATCTTGGCATAGTGTTCGAAACGAAATTTCCATTCACTGAACCCTCATGAGACAATAACCGGGGTATACGAGTAGCAGTGCCTATGATGGAATCAAGTTCTTGGTAAAGAAACGAGTTGATGGAACTGCTGCCATTAGTTAATTGTGCCATTTCAGTTTGATTACTGGTTGATTTTTAGATCCAGTTAAGATTAAGTCCAATAAACCAAGTCCAAAGAGAACAAGCCCAAACCAACAGACTGCGCTGAGTATATTTTAAACTGGTTTGACCGAGAACACTGGTGATGACCAAAAATTGACCGAAAGCTCAAGATGTTGATGATCTTTGACCGAGAACTCTGGTGTTGACCAAATATTGACCGAAAACCACTCTTTGGCCGAGAACTACTCTTGGCCGAGAACAAGAAACCCACCGAAAACCAGAATGAGCTGAGAACAGATGGATGCCGAAAACTACCAGTGGCCGAATATCAAAGGAAATATCAACTAACTTGTAACAAACTTCCGAGAAAAGTGGACTTTTGATTAGTTTCCAAACTAGAATCAATCTCTTCACAAAAATACTTTCTTATTCTTCTCTGGACACTGTTTCACCGGAAAAAAGTTATAACCACCAAGGATGATATTCTCGAATCGTTGATAGCACAATAACGAACCTGAAAAGGTCTAAGGCTCTGATACCAATTGTAAGTCCCGAATCTGGATCGCTACAATGTGATATCAACACAACAAGTATAGGTGCGGAATACCTATACTCGGTGATTCAAGAACACGAGTTGACAAAGTAAATTAAAACGGAGTTGCTTCAAAACACACGTATATTGATAAATACGTCGGATGCTTAAGCACTTACAATACTTGATCACAATAACTAAGAATGAACAACCTTTTACCCATACTCCATATGATCTATATATAGTGAAACCAACACCCTAGCCCAAAAAGAAAAGCTCACCGAGAACACAAGTGTGTTCTCGGTTTACATAGAACCCGCACCCCAAGCCCAACATAACTATATTAAGTACAAACCACATAAACTTGGCCCAACAGTCGCCCCCAAAACGTAAGATGGAAAACGGAGGATGAAAAAGTGCTCACTTTAACTAAGTAACTTGAAAGATTGATTCGTGAATAATCGGAGATCGGTTTAACGAGCAAGGCCTAGATTAAACGGGTCTTGAGTTAGTAGGTAGTCTTGAAAGGGTTTAAAGTAAAATATATTGTAACATCCTAAATATTCTAATAATAAATAAAGAAAGTTGCGTTAAATTGTCGTGTGTTAAATAATGTTAACTAGCATCTAATAAGGAAAAGATCATGGACTTGGACTAATTAAGATGGATTAAGGGGAATGGACCTTAGGTCCATGGGCTTTAAGGGATATAAATATCCCCTAAACTATCCTAAAACCCTAAATCCTCATACTTTCCATCTTATTCTCTACACACTCAAAACACACCACAAACCACCATATACACGGCCGAGAGAGACGAGAGCGACTTGAAGCCAAACGAACGTCAGTTGGAATTAGATCTTTATTACACGAGCTATATACAAGATCTAGAGTGCGTAAGCAAGTTAACCGAGATCCAAACGAGCACTAAAGGTATGTTCTTGACCCTTTAAAGTTATTGTTTTTAGGATCGGTTAGCCTTGAAACTTAAAACGAGAGTAGATCGGGCATAAACGAAACGTAAAGTAACAAACTTGACGTTAAAACGAACTTAACAAACCTGCGGCTAGGCACGGCTCGTTTAAGATCAACCGTAGATCTACTGTTGAACGTTGTTGAGCCTAAAGGTCCAAACTTTATGCGTTTTCGGGCCGAATCTTATCCAAAAATGACCATGGGAATGATCGCGGGTTGGTTAAATATCATATTCAATGATTATGGGAGGGTTAAGAGCAAACAGTGGCTGCTGCTGGGCAACTTCTCCTGCAGCTAAGCTCTTTGCACAAGTTCGCCAAGCTAAGTTCGCTTAAGGATAAGTTCGTTTAAAACTAAGCTTGCTAGTGTTAACTTCGCTGAACATTAAGTTCGCCAATGTTAACTTCGCTGAACATTAAGTTCGCTGAACCTTAAGTTCGCTTGTATACAAGTTCGCCCACTGTGAACTTCGCCTAATACAAGTTCGCTAATGTTAAATTCGCTTAATATTAAGTTCGCCAAAAGTTAAGTTCGCTGAGAATCAGATGATGTTCAAATAATGAACTAGAATAACGAATCAAGTCACGTTCAGGTAGCAAATCGGAATGACGAATCAGATGATGACAAGATGGTGAACTAGGATAACAAATCATACCATGTTAACGTAACGAACCAGAGTAACGAATCAGATAATGACAATATGCAGCTTAACCCCAGCCAGGGACTCTGCCCCTTGGACCCTGCTAGGGGCTGCCGCCCCTAGACCCCGCTGCCCCCGGACCCCCGTTCGTTGTGGGTTATATAAAGATAAAAATACAATATGAGTAGTAGTAGTAGTTAATTGATACATGTAAATATTATACAGTTAGCCGTGCATAGCTTAAGAAGGGTATAACGATTAACGGAGAGCGTAACAGGATTCAAGTGAGTTTCTAGCCCCATTTCCTTGTTATGTTTTCGGTTGTGTGCATACTCGATGTGATAGTTAATACCTTACCTTAACTGGTAAGTGTATGCCTTATGTGGTTTATATGTTATGTATGTATATCTTAAATGTGAATGAAAGCTTTTCGGTATGTGAACGATCTTCGGATATTGCACATGCTAACAAGGGAGGTATGTTCATGATAGATGAATGTGCATGATAGATATATGTACAATATATGAGTATGTATGGATGATTAAGAAAGTATGCATGTTATGGGTATGTAAAGACGGTATGTACGAAGATGAAGAAAGAGGGACCAGACGCTAATAATATCTGAGATAGAGAAGTAAAAAGGGACCAGACCCTAATAATATCTGAGATAGACAAGAAAGGGATCAGACCCTAATAATATCTGAGATAGACAAAGGAAAGAGGGACCAGACCCTAATAATATCTGAGATAGAAAAGTACAGTAATTTAAATAGTATGAAAGTAATAAAGTATGAATGTACGTATGACTTATGTAATAAAGGTAAATTAGTAAAGTAATTATTATGTATTTTCGGATGCATAAATGAAGGTAAGTGTATGTATTGTATAATGTGTGATCAACTAGAACTCACTCAGCGTAGCTGACTTTTAGTATGCACGCAGGTGAGTAGATTGAGGCAGTTCGCTTGATAAGGACACATGGCATAGAATTGAAGACACTGGTGTCGCAAGTAAGTGTTATGATGTTTTAAAGACTATGTTTTGGTTTTAAATGACTATGAATGTTTGATAAGACAAGATTTGAAAGTTATGTATTGTTTTATGGTTGAAGTTTTATATTCCGCGTAAAGTTTTATTTAACTCTGATATTTAGAACTGTGTCATGAGTAAATCCAACACCAAAGTAGGGCTACCAGTAACGGGGCCTTACATATATGACGAGTATAGTAAATAAATAAAGTTTAGGTTTAAAAAGTAAATATTTGAGAAATTAAAGAAATGTTTCTTGAAAAATAAGTTTACCCGAAACCGGGTCTTGGTATTCTATTCATTAGTATTACTCAACCTATGTTAAGTAATTATGTGGGTTATAATGCACTATTGCAAGACCCTTTGTTATATAAATACTAAAACGAGGTTTTAAACGAGTTATTGGATTTGTCGATTCGAGTATTGATAATTAATCAAACTCAAAGTCAACTTTCCAAAGTGATAAATGTTATGAGATAACTCAATAAAAAAAATCAAAAGACTTAACCAAGTATATAGTTCTATTGTGAAGAACCTTAATGTCCATTAAGCGAGTATTTGGTTTTACCGGTCCAAACTTGTTATGAGATCAAGTTAGATTCCGGCACACCAAGTATGTTGAGAAAATAATTTAAAATTAGTTTAAAATACATTCTTGAAGAAAAATATGAGTTTCGGTGGCCCAAAACACATGTGTGTGTCTTAAGCGAGTGAACTCGGTTTAGTTCGGTTTTGGTTTGGTCCTTGACTCAGAATAATACCGAGGATGTTTGCTACATACCCAAATACCATAGAACTATAAAAACGATTATTAGAAGTTATAGTATTCAAATATTACATAAACATGTTTATTTAACTATTTAAAACAGAACTAGTAAACAAGAGTTCGGTTTTAGTTTGGTTCTCAACTCGGGATAAAAACTGAGGCTAGTGACTACATACCCAATACCATGGAACTCATTTAACATGATTTAGAAACTAAACTACTTATACTTTAAACAAGACTAGTAAGCATTAAAGGAAATATAGTATAATCAAGGACTATAATGAGTCCTCCATGTAGCCTTACATTGTAGCGTATCACCTCAACCGACCATGGCCGGAGAAGGTGAAAGCAGAAGGTAAACAAGGGGTGCATATTATTTATATATGTTGTACCACAAGCTTCAATTACAAAGTAACAAAACAAAATTAAAGAATGGTTCTTGTTTGATTATTAAGAAACCTTGAAGAGATGAAGTTGTGTTCTTTGTTTGGGAGAGAAAAGAAGTGAATGAACAATGTTGAAATGAAGGAGATAAGTGTTTATATATGGTAATGATCAAGGTTTATTTCTATGTTTTATTTCTAAGCTTGCATGTATTTTAATTGGTTAAACAAGTCAAACAATACAACAAAACAACAAAAAACGAACTTGTGACTGCAGGGCCCCTTAGCGCGGTGCTAAGGTCTCTGCCATTGACCTTAGCCCGGCGCTAAGGTCGTGGAGGGAAAAATCTGTTTTTCAACCTTGGCAGTTTTAGTCCCTAAAGTTCGTTTTGAGCGTTTTCGGGGCATTTGAAGGGTTGTAAAAGATATTTTTGAGATCTGACAACCATAAAACAAATATGTAACATAAAATTCATCATTTTTATATTATCGAAATGCTCGGGATACAAAACGGGTCGGTTTTCATAATAAAAACAAATACAAGTTGACCCGAAAATGACAAATGCCACAATATCTAATCAAATTGTTTTACTTAATTTGTATATTTAATTATATATTTATTTAGATATTATTATTATCAACATATCTTATATCTTTATTCTTTAAAATTATTTAAGTAATTGATTTTATAATTTATCAAGAATAATTACTGGTGATTTTATAAATAATAAAACTAATAATATTATAAACTAGTGATAATCTATAATATTAATCTTTGCAATAATAATCACAATAAAAATCAATCGTTCGATTTAGTAATATTCTAATAACAGCATAACTCAAATCACATCGAAATCTTACTTCATTAAATCGTGTTATATCTTTTATAATTAATTCATATTACTATTATTTAACTAGGAATCCTTGACGGTATATCCCGAAGGATTTATCTTTCTCACATCATCCTCATTTGTATTCCGTTCATCTAATCAGGTGAGTATCTCACTGCCCCTTTTAACTCATTTTTAACCTTTTTGTGGACATATGCGTTCTGTTAGTCATTTGTGTTTAACAGTTTATACCTAGCGTGTTATATGTTTATATGCTTTACTTGAATACATGTCGGAGAGGTCAAACATATTATCAGTCTAGTATGATCATACGCCCGTCGTGTTAGCCATCGTTCAGTTTATCTGGCATCGAGCTTACCGACAACTTTATTTACTTGCTCATTGGTTAAATAGTTTATCTCACTTTACACAGTTTGCGCTTTTATATTATTATTATAGTGTCTTAAATCTGGTGTTATACTCACTCAACCTACTGTTGACAAAACTATTGTATTTTCAACGTATATGTAGGTTATCATTTGATCTAGTTGCAAAATTTGGAGAAGAACTTAGGATATGCTTTGTTAGAGAACAGATTATCAAGACTTAGTTGAATTTAGATTTTTGAATTATTTTGTTTATATGAATTATTTACTTGTATTTGATTTATTTGAATAATGAATTAACTTTAATACATATTGTCACTTTTTAAATTATTGCATGATAGTACCATAAACTCTGTGAGCAATCAGATCACTCACTGGCATTTTCGCCTTAAGTTGGGGTGTGACAGATTGGTATCAGAACCAAAGGTTTAAGATGGGTTGTTATTGGTGCTTTAGTAACATGTTAATGAGCCCCATACGTGCTTATTTGTTTGCCTGATATGTTCTATTTGATTTTTTACAGCTTATGTAATTACTTTCTAGATTAAGTACTTATGCAACTGTTTAAATAGTGATTATTTATTGTTATGCACACACACATAACTCCGAGGCTATGGCACAACCTTCAAATAAAATTTTTCTTAAATATTTTAAATTAAAGTAGATTGCCTTTCGTTTTTGGGAAATTCCTTAATAATTCTCTACTTTGGTTTTTACTCCTTCATCTTAAGGCTAGGTAGTATGACAAGTTCCTCTCGGCCAAAGAGGAACACAACTGTCATACGACCGACACCTTAGGTTGATTATAAACCAAATTCACGGTGGTTCGTGGCTAAATTCGGTAAATTCCAATTATGGTGTTTTGTTATTTAATTGGTTAGTTGGGTGAAAAATGCATGGTATCCATGGGCACTCCTACCATCCATTCCACATCATGTTTTGAATGTTATTTTGTTGGAGTTCATCATACGTCGTGGTTCACGGGATGCTCCAACTACCCATGTTTCTCTCTCGTTTGTTCGTTATTAGTTTGGTCGATCAAAATGCCATGTAACGTTCATGTGCCGACAAACTCTATTGTATTGTTAATTCGTTAATTAGTTGGGACAATTAAAGCGCCATGTAACGCTCATGGATTTTCCAACTCGGTTACTTTTATTCGTTAGTTTCGTTAGGCCATTCAAACTGTCATGGAAAGCTCATGGGAGGCCAACACACAAATTATGTTTCGTTAGTTTGTTGTTGAGTTGACTTAATCAAATAAAAATTAACTTTTAAATTGACCTCATTTCCTCGTGTAGTCATCACACATTAATCATATTGATTACATTATCTAATAACTATTTACGCAATGTATCCCTTATCTTATAATAGTTTACTTTTATTCCTCATGATGTGACACAAATACCCATTTTCCTTAAAGGAAAAGTTATTATAAGTTATCAAGATAATTAAACTTTTAATAATTAATTAGTTTCCTCAACTTATCTTTCATCTCATAATCTTTATTTTTGGTCCTCATAGAATGTCTCACCTAAGAAACCACTGTCGTCCTCTACATCAATAGTCGAGTTCTCATGACCACCGCGTGTATAGCCAAGGAGTTAATTGTTGCAGCCTCTAAAATATAAATTCAAATTCAAAACATTGATACAACTAACTCAAACTTGTTCATTAACTTTCTTGATTGAAATTTTAATTCATTTACCCCTACTCATCCTCGCAACAACAACAACGACAACAATAAGCGCAAGTATAATCATAAAAACTATGTTGTTAATCAAATCAATCATCAACCTCGACAAAATCAAAGTATCCCGAGCAAGAAACTCTCCATCGGTATTCACTCGTTATGCCCCACTAGTAACTTTCATCATTCGACTCAATCCTCATGTTTTTTTTTGCACCCAATGTAATCGCTTCGATCATCCTTGCACATACTTTCTCTACACCACCTAATGCACAAGTTGTCCCGCAACAGCCTACCCCTCATGCTCAACCCGATGCCCGTACTACCCATGCTTTCTACCATACAGGAGACCCAAATCCTCTCAGCGATATGTGCCCTCAGATTTTCCATGTCAATCAAGTTCAAACTATAGTTACACCCTACTACATTACCCACCAACTCCAAACCTATCAATCCCACGTCCTTCAAGCTCCTTTTGTCAAGCAAGATCATTCATACTTAACCCAAACTTATCAAGTTCCTTGGAATATTATGTGATTGTGTGCATGTGTATATTTTTGGATATTTAATGAAATAAATAAGCAAATAAATAAATAAATAAATGTAAATGAACAATCAAGTAGGGTAACACGTATAAGGACCCTAAATGAAAACTATACTAAGCCTACGTCTAACCGCCTATCCTATAGTATTGGCTCTGATACCAATCTGTCACACCTCAACCAAAGGCGACGGAACATGCCGGGGTGCAACGGATTTCCCATGAGCACGGATTGCCCATTAGCCATCGTTCAGTTCATCTTGCATTGAGCTTACCGACAACATTATTTACTTGCTCATTGGTTAAATTGTTATCTCACTTGACACAGTATGAGCGTTTATATTATTATTATAGTGTCTTAAATCTGGTGTTATACTCATTCAACCTAGTGTTGACAAAACTATTGTATTTTTAACGTATATGCAAGTTATCATTTGATCTAGTTGCAAAATTTGGAGAAGAACTTAGGATATGCTTTGTTAGAGAAGAGATTATCAAGACTTAGTTGAATTTAGATTTTTGAATTATTTTGTTGATATGAATTATGTACTTGTATTTGATTATTTGAATGATGAACTAAATTTAATGAATATTATCACTTTTAAAATTATTGCATGATAGTACCTTGAGAGCTGTGAGCAATCAGATCACTCTCCAGCATTTCTACCTTAGGTTGGGGGTGTGACAATTAGATTTAAGAAAACTTGATTCGAAACAATCAGTTTTGAACTCAATTAGATTGCTAATCAAACTCGGTTCGATTAGGTGATTCGATTCAATTGAGTTGTACTTAGGGAAAGTACATATTGTACTTTCTGTAACCTTTTACAAGATTTCCTTTTTAAGGTTGTCACCTCAATCAGCTTGACCCTTATGGATCTAAGAAATATTCATATTTTAACTCTTTCAAACACCAAAACCTGAAGCTTGAATATCTTTAACACTTGAATCTTTACAATTTAACACATAAACTTTAACTCAAAGCTTGAACACATGAATTGAACTTTTGAACAATTTATCTTTACTTTAATGAACCCTTAACCCACTCAAACACTTGAACAAAACGTCTTTGACACAAACAAGATCAAAATCCAAAGTTATGGCCCAAGATGTCACACCCCGACCAAAGGCGGCGGAACATGCCGGGGTGCAACGTGATTAGACAAATACACAAGACACTATTTAAAGTGATAATATTTATTTAACTCATTTTATTTCAAAAAATCAAATAAACAACACATCCCGTCCACACAACAAGTTGAATACAAGTAACAATTATATTGTTCGTTTTACTAATATCTTAATGGTCTTGGTAACGTTTTCGTCAAGTCCTCGAGTCAACAAAAGTCAACCCTGTAACATTTCATAAAATAAAGTTTGTCAACACAAAGGTTGGTGAGCAATTCATAAGTTTGTGCATATAAGTATATAATAGGAAAAGGCGCAAAACTTGTATACGAAACGATAAATAAAAGCAACAATATGGATAATATGAGATCGCTAACACATTAGCGACACCTGCCATAAGAGAATACCAGATGGTTCAGGATTTTTATATGAGGTCGTTAGTAAGAATACATTAACGACACCGTCTATAAATAGATTCGGATTTCATGAGGTCGTTAATAAGAATACATTAACGGCATCGTGCTATAAGAGAATACCAGATAGTTCACGGATTTTATGAATCAACCTTCCAAAAGCGTTAAACACATAAGCATATAAGCATGTAAGCATAGAACACCAAATCGAGCATTTATTTAAGTAAAGTATACAATCACCTTTGTGGGTTTAAGATAAAGTAGATAAAGCATTTAGTTTGATAAGTATGAAATGTCACCCAAAAACGAAATATGGAAAAAGGGGTATGAAAGTACTCACCTCGATTGATGAACCGAGAAATAAATAGATAAATAAATGAAGCTCGAACGGTAAACGAACAGATCCGAATTGAAACGATAAACACCTTAGCTAAAATAAATAATATAATATATATTAATGAGCTTGAAACCATAATGAAACTATATTGAAAACATTGAACGATGAGGTTCGGTTGTAAATCGGATTACCGGTTAATTTGTTAATGATTAGGGACTCGTACTTAATTGACAATTTAAAAATAAAATAATATTGTTTTATTGGGTTTTTAAATAACTAACCCAAAATTAAATAGAAACAAGACGGGTTAGGTTTTATAAGAATGAATTGATATTAAAGCTTATATTAATATTATTAATAATCATGATAGAAAATAATAATAATAATGATTTTAGAATAAGTTATATATATATATATACACGATAAAGATGATAATAATACATAGTAATACTAGCAATTGAGAATTGTTGTTAAAACTAATAATAGTAGTAGTAATAATAAATATAATAATTATTACTTTATTGTTGAAAACGTTGTTAATAGATTTATAAGTTTTAATAATAATAATTATTATTATAATAATTATATGTGTCACATTAATAATAACTAATAATTATCTCATTTTAATAATAGTAGTATTAGTGATAAAAAGATATAACTCGAGTGACGATGACGTTAAATGGTAACTATGCCCGACATGGGTTTCAGTTTAATAAAACAAGTAGATAATGAAGATGTACCACAGAAAGCAACTCCGCCCCCACCAGACGCACAAGTAATCAACTTCATCTCCGGTGGCTCAGTTATATGCAGTACTTCTTTCTCCTCAGCAAAAACACATGCCAAAGAAACAAAGTTGGAGAACGGAGACCGACTAGTCATATCCACTACTTTGACGACTGACAAAAGAATCTTCTTTGACGAAGAAGATAAGACAAGCATCCAGGATCCTCACCACGATGGTTTGATCTTAACTTTATTTATTTCTAACCATTATGTGCGCAGGATCCTAGTCGATGGTGGAAGCTCGGTCAACATCATCCAACATGACGTGTTGCAGAAAATGAACATCCCGGACTCAGAAATCATCCCAAGAACGTCGGTCTTAGTGGGTTTCAGTGGTGAAACCAAGAAAAAATTGGGGAACATCAAACTCCCAATATACATCGAAGGGTTAAACTCTTACCAAAAGTTTTATGTTATTGACAATCTTTCTTGTTGCAACGTTATTCTTGGCCGGCCTTGGATACATAGAGTGAAGGCTGTAGCCTCTACTTACCATCAGTGGATCAAACTACCAACTCCTTGGGGAGTAGTAAGGACAGATGGTGACTAAGTGGAAGCCAAGAATTATTATTCTTCATCAATGAAGCCGACAACTAAACAAACTATAGCATAGCAATTACAGCAGCATCCTAGGGACGTGCTGGAAGCTCGGGAGCGAGATGTAAAAGAAGTATCTTTAGATTCTGAAGATCCAGAAACGAAGATGTTCCTAGGATCCTGTATCCCTGACGAGATCGAGGAGGATATAATATCCTTCCTAAAGCGACTCAAATCCAACTTTACCTTTAGACATTCAGACATGACAGGTATTTCTAAGGAGGTAATTACTCATAAGTTGGGCCTTGATTATTCTATTAAACCCATCCATCAGAAGCTAAGGAAATTCGCTCCTGAGAGGAACGCGATCATACAAGAAGAAGTTGAAAAACTTCTTAAGGCCGGTATGATCAGAGAGGTTAAGTATCCTCGATGGTTGGCTAATTTGGTTGTTGTTTCTAAAAAGAATGGAAAGTGGAGGGTGTGTGTCGATTTCACCGATTTAAACAAGGCATGCCCCAAGGATCCTTTCCCGTTACGACATATAGATTCCATGGTGGATGCAACGGAAGGGCAAAAGATGCTTACCTTTATGGATGCTTCCTCTGGATTTCAACAAATTTAGATGGAACCATCTGATCAAGAGGATACAACATTCATGACTCCTACTGGCATATATTGTTATATTGCTATGCCATTCGGACTAAGAAATGCAGGGGAAACGTATCAAAGATTGGTCAATATGATGTTCAAGGATCAGTTAGGCAAAACCATGGAAGTCTACATAGATGACATGGTAGTGAAGTCGAAGAGGGCTGAGGATCACCTTAGAGATCTTGAAGAAGCATTCATTATCCTTGACCAATATAACATGAAACTGAATCCGTCAAAATGCCATTTTGGTGTTAAGGCTGGAAAGTGTCACACCCCCGTCTAAGGCCTAGGAGCGTGACCCAACAATTGGTATCGTAATTGTAAATAAATCAGAGTTGCGTTAGTTTGTGGAAGACTTATAAAACTTTAAGGATCAAAAGTGTAACAATTTATATATACATTCAAAAAGACGGGAATTGTAAAACACCCGTTTAGAGTTAACAAAATATTACTTGTTTATGCTTACAAACCGCCATATAAGTTTATACAAAATAAAATCCGAGCCATCGGATATATCTAAGCACTTCGTCACTCCAAGTGCTAAACTTGTTCACCTGCAAAATGTAAGAAAATACGTCAGCAACGAATGTTGGTGAACACGCTGATGCAAAATAATTTCTTTTCTTTATTACCCCTCGAGACTACGCCTGCCTCGGCCCAACTTGGCTTAGGGATAACAAAGTCAAATAACACATTATAAACTAGAGCCTCTACTCTAGGTCACCTCAGCAAACACCACAGCGTTCGACTTAGTTAAGTACTGGTAAATATACACATAAGGTCGTACTCCCTACAGGAGAGCGTCCTATGACCAAGGGTGGTGTGATCATGCCCATACATCGCATAGCACTTCCTATGTAAGGATCCAGACATACGTATACCATAGCCTGAGGGCTAGGTTTATACCCGTAGTTATAACGGTTTTAGGAACACATAGTTCCTTGTAAACAATTTCATATAACAAGTTTGACTCATTTGAAAACAAGTTTAAAAGTTTGGGGGCGTATTCACCTTGTCTCTTTAGGATCGGCTTCACTCACCATCCAAGGGTCTTTCCCTTCTTTATCTCACACCTATAGTACGAGTATAAATATTTGTTAGTCGGATACACGATCCGGCTTAAAACCTTTAGTCTTATTTTATATCTCAATCCTAGATGAACCTTTAGTTCATTTTCTTTTACTTGAAAACCTTTAGTTTAAAAGTAAATTATAAACCTTAAGTTTATAATAGAAACCCGACGTTTCTTCTTCTCTAAGAAACGTAATCATTTTCTTTTATTATTTAAGAATACTCTTCATTAAATAATATTTTCATAACAAAGAATATATACATATATACTTACACACATATATATGTAATCGCAATATTCAATATTCATTCTTTCATTCATTTCTTTGTTATGTTTTCTTTTCTTTTATCGAGGTATCGAGTATAACCTCGACTTAGGGCTTAAGCCTTGAATATAATATTGCATTATATTGAATTCATTATTACGCCTAACCTTAGTGGCGTATAGAAACTCTAGGGACTTGAGCAGCACTTCAACGCTGTTTGATCTTCTTGATCGTCAATTGATAATGCCAAACTTCAACACACGATGGCACGCTTATCGAGACTCATCGCCATTTCAACAAACACCGTTTTGGTATGTGGGTGGAGGGTGGCAAGAACTTCGAGGAAACGTCGTACACAAACAAAGGATCGGGGCACGCTTATCGAGGCGGATCATTAATATGAACTCGGAATTCTAGTGAGAGGTTAGAGAGAGAGTTGAGAGCAGGTTTTGGTGTGAGGATTGCATGAACCCGGACATGCTATTTATAGAGCTCAATTTGGATCCCATCGCGGTACGCGATGGGTCCCTGAGCAGACCTATCGCGTACCGCGATATAGGTCTGCTGACTCACAGCGTAGACCTGCCACGTGTTGACACGTGGCAGGCACCGCTCCACGTGGCGACATGTGGCGGCAGTGTTACCACGTGGTGACATGTGGCAACAACCGGTACCATGTGGCACACGTGTCACACTTGTCAGACACCCCATTGCGGTACGCGATGGGAGTCTACGCGATGGATCAAGAAAACAGAATTTTCATTTTTAACCCTCAAGTTTGGTATTTAGCAATTTTAGTCCCTAGACTTTGGAAAGTTTACATTTTGAACTCGAAATTTTCACGATGTTACATCCTCCCCACCTTGAAACAAATCTCTTCCTCGATATTGCTTTACTCGAACAAGTGGGGGTATTTCTTTCTGATTTTCGATTCGAGTTCCCAAGTATATTCGGGCCCTCTACGCGAGTCCCATTTAACTTTCACAATTTTCAAAGTTCTTCTTTTTAATTTCTTTGTTTTTGAATCTTCAATTTGTATTGGACGTTCAACAAATTTTAAGTTCTCGTTTATTTCTACGTCTTTTAATGGCATAGCCAAAGATTCGTCGGTCAAACACTTACGCAGATTCGAAATGTGGAATACATCATGTATCCCTTGCATTTCCTCGGGCAGTCGCAAACGGTATGCAACAGTGCCGATTCGTTCGAGTACCTCAAAAGGTCCAAGGAATCGAGGACTTAACTTTCCTTTCTTACCGAAGCGAACGACTCCTTTCCAAGGCGAGACTTTCAATAACACTTTGTCACCAACATTAAACTCTAATGGCTTACGACGGACATCGGCGTAACTCTTTTGGCAGGTAACGTGTCGTCTTAAGTCGTTCTCGAATTTGGAGAATCTTGTCGGTGGTTTCTTGGACTATCTCGGGTCCAGATAATTGATTGTCTCCAGTTTCAGACCAACACACGGGCGTCCTACACTTACGATCATATAACGCCTCAAATGGTGCGGCTTGAATACTTGTGTGATAGCTATTATTGTACGAGAATTCCATTAGGGGTAAGTGGTCATCCCAACTTCCACCTAAGTAGATCACACAAGCGCGGAGCATATCTTCCAACGTTTGAATCGTTCTTTCTCTTTGCCCATGGGTTTGCGGATGATAGGCAGTGCTAAGGTTCAACTTCGTACCAACAGCTTGTTGGAAGCTTTTCCAGAAATGAGACGTAAAACGACTGTCTCGATCAGAAATGATAGACAGCGGTATTCCATGCAAAGCGACAATGGTGTTCACATAGATACGTGCTAACCTATCCATTGAGTACAATTCATTAATGGGTATGAAATGTGCGGACTTCGTTAAACGATCCACAATTACCCATATAGCATTATGTTGTCGAGTCGTCTTTGGGAGTTTGGTAATAAAATCCATAGTAATTAACTCTCACTTCCAAACAGGAAGTTCGGGTTGCTGAAGCAATCCCGGAGGCTTTTGGTGTTCAGCATTGACTTTTAAACACGTCAAACATTTCGCAACATGCGAAGCGACATCCCTTTTCATTCCATTCCACCAATAGTTCGCCTTTAGATTGTGGTACATTTTATCACTTCCGGGATGCATCATTGTTTTGGACAAAATCTGCTAAGGATCAAGTATCCAAATTTGTTATGTGAGGTGAGGTGCTAACTCGATAATGACAAGTGTATTAGAGTAATATTGGTGAACACAAAGGTTTGATCACGAGGGAAAAAGCCCTTAACCAAGATAGTCTTACTTCGGTCAAAACTTATCAAGGTAATCGTTGGTAAAATAACTCCGGTCAAGGATTAATAAGATAATCTTTGGTCGAAGCACTTAGTCAATGATCAAAAAGGTAACCTTTGGTCGATGAGTATATGGTTATCGTGGTCTCTGGCACAAAAAACCCTCGAACGGTGAAAACTATCACCGTCGATTATATTAATGAACAATAAGTGATTACAAGTGTTTATGGAGTATATGATCGAGATTACAAAGAAAGCTAGTGTGTAGAGAGAATATTTGCTTCTGCTCTAATGTGTGTGTAAGTACATGTGTCCCCTAACTGATCACAATCTCCCTTATATATAAAAGATAATAATTCAAGGGAGTTATGAGTAATAATGACTATTAACTAATGATCCCAAAAAATCCACCATGTCTTCAATATAATCGTAACAGCCACTTTGACCACGTGCTCCATCACTCAGGCTGCGAAATAGGTGGTAGACCAGGTCTTCTAGTTGTTACACTTATTAAATATCAGCCTTCATATAAGATACAACCGTTAATAGCAGCAAATACCGAGGATCCATGATCCTGACATAGCTCTGGAACTCTTCAGAAGGATAATTAATCCAGACACGTCAATATCTTCTTGACCGCAATTTAGTGGATAGACTGAGTCTTCTAACCGTTATACCTACACAATATAAGACCACACATGAGAACAACCGTTAGTAAATAATAAGTACTGTGGATCCTTGATCCTGACGGGATCTGGAACACACGCTAAGGATAACTGATCCAAAACATATGCCAGGATAACATATCTACAGTGTCAAATTTCTGTGCACTAACAATTGCCCCCAAAATGACGGTTGTGATAAAATCACAGCTGTCATTTTGCCTTTGAATTCAAACATCCAGCAAAAACATATGAGATTTGACAAGCTGGATATAATTGTCATATATCAATGGAGTTTCCTTGGGAACTTCCCTTCCGGCTGTATATCCTTCTCCCTGCAAATCATGTACAACTAGTAACACCTGATTAACCCGGGTGGATGATCCATTTTTATGAATAGTGAAATCCGGGTTAAGATTTTTGATAATTGCAAGTAAGTTTAATAAATAGTATCTTTTAACTATCTGTTGATTGTCTGTTATTTTGAAAGTTTGTCTGATATAGTTTTAGACTTGTTGAAAGTTTTGAGAAATATTCTTTAGTAAAAAGTTTTTAGGATAAAATATCATTGCAAAAATAAACCAGGATCTTAAATCCTTATAAAAATAGATTGAGAATAATGAATCCTTATATCTATGAAGATATAAACTGAAATCAAATAAGTGTAAATCGATAAACAGAAATCATACCGTAAGGTCTGGTTAGACCTAAGTTACCATAAGTATTGATCCTTTTGCAATCCTTATAGAACTGAATTAAAGGATTTTGAATCCATAAGTATTGATCCTTTGGTGATCCTCATAATCTAATTTATGATACCTGATACAAATAACATATAATATTATCTGGGATTAAACCCAATAAACCGGGGACAAGCCCGTGCAACTGGGGACAAGCCCGTGTAATCTGGGGACAAGCCCGTGTAATCTGGGGACAAGCCCAAAAACTGGGGACAAGCCCAAACCCGGGGACACACCCAAATACGGATGTTAATTGGGGACTCGCCCAAACCGGGATTTAGCCCAAACGTGAGATAACGTGAAAACGTTATAAACCTTAGCTAACATGAAAATGCTAGAAACCTTTGTCTTGAGAAAACGTGAAAACGTTATAAACCGATGGTATGGTACGTCTACCATAAATCGTAGGATCCTCCATATAGCTGAAAGCAACGAAATTGTCAACCACTAAGCGTGTACTGGTCCCGCTGGCCCGGACTATACGTTGGATAGCGTTCACTCCAGGCGAGAGTGTAGAAACTCTAATTTATAAGAAAGGTGAAAATCTTTAAACCTTGGAGGGTATGACCATCGGGGGTCATACCCAATCGTGGGCTAGGCCAAGGAAAACATCGATGTACCTTAAGCGTGAGGGAGAGGTGGCCAACCTCTTAGACATTGAATCCTCTTATTGAAACCTGCATTGTTACTTAAAAACTTTGGAAAAGACAAACGTTAAAAATATATTATCCTTAAATTAATAAGAAACTGAAAAGGATAAGTGATCAGATAGATGTTACTGATTTTAGGATCCTATATCATTTAAGGATACTCAATCCTCTTAGGATACTTGATCCTGATCAGAAAAAATACTTCTTGAGATGGATAGCATTCCATGCTCTTGGTAACCTGTTACCCTCCATTGTGAGCAAATAATATGCCCCCTTTCCTGCCTCCGAATCGATCTGATAAGGTCCTTCCCATTTGGGTGCTAACTTTCCATCAGCCGGATTGGTAGTATTTTGGAAGGCTTTTCTCAAAACCAAATCTCCTTCTTGAAATCTTCTGATTCTTATATTTTTGTTGTATGCCCCAGCTACCCTTTGTTGATAAGCTGCCATTATGATTTTGGCTAGGTCTCTGAGTTCTTCTACAGTATCCAAGTCTTCAAGAAGGATTTCTTCATTGGCTTCAGGATCACAGATGCTCGTTCTTGCTGTAGGAATCACCATTTCTGTAGGAATAACTGCCTCTGAGCCAAATACCAATGAGAATGGTGTCTGGCCTATTGCATTTGTAGGTTCCCAGCCGGATCTACACAGGAGTATCTCGTAGTACGAGGGTGCGGAATCCCCACGTATACGATATGAGTGTCGAGACGATTGATACGTTGAATATGTATGTAAACACACGAGGTTATACTGTAAAACATGATTTATTGCAATAGCCAACACGTGCTACTAAAGATCACCAAACCAAGTCGTTCCCAAAACATAAACAAAATGGCCGAAGTTAGGGGTTTTATAAACCTCGACAACTTCGCCTAACACCCTAGGCGAAGTTGTCTTAACTTCGCTAGCCTATCATGTTCGTTAAACATATACTAGAGAACATACAAAATCAACAATATTCAACACGAAACAAACAAACTAAATGATTACAGACACAGATAAACACAAGATACTGAACTACTGACATCATGCACCAACAGACTTCCCCTTGGCAGTATCTTCATATCTCTATCTTCTTTCTCGTGTCTTGTAATCCCAAAAATCTCGTACCACTCGTCTTCAAGCATGGACGCCCTGCCTTACACAGACAGAGACCACCCTCTGGTACTTCTTGGCTTCATCCTTCCATGCAGGAATGTAAAATATCTTCTTATCATTTAGTACCTGCAAATCAGCTTGAGAAAAATTAACCAAGTGCATGGGATCATACACTCTCAGGATCTCCTGTTCGTCCTCATCTTCCATAACAGCTTCAGCTGTCTGGCAATCAACGTACCACCACTTGAGATCCTTTAACACGTCCTTGGGCATCATCTTCATCGGCACCTCTTTCAAACAACGAATCGGCTTATACTTCATCACCATCCAGGGGTTGCCATTAGCCCGCATTCCCCGTTCCTTATCTTTTATCAGTTTCCCTTTTTGAGGCTTCAATAGCTCAAACTTTTTCTCCTTAACACTCTCTTTCCACACAATCTTTCCAACCCATCTCGTGAAGTCATCATCACACCTATTAATCAATCTCAACTGAGCCAAGTCTTTCACCTCACACTCAGGAAAAGTGTTAAGCGATCTCAAGGCCTTTTAAAACTACTGAATCCCATCATAACGCTTAATCACAAACAACTTTAATTGTTCGTCATACAACCAGCAAATGATACCTTTTTTTGACTCAGCGTAGCCCTTGATATTGTAACTCTTCTTAAACATTGTTGGCACCGCGGGCTTCTTTGTCTTGAAAAACCACTGAGCACAGCCTTCTTTCCATCTCGGCTGTTCTTCCCACTCAGACTTATCTGACACATTTGCATCTTGACTCAAGTTCACCTTATCAACATTCGGAATATCATGCTCTACACCATCATCAAAAATCTCACCTTCTTCTACCTCACTATCAATCTCTATCTGTTCCCCAATCTTTTCAATCTCATCAATCATTAACACATCATCTACTAACTCATCATCATTTCCAAACATTTCCTCCTCATCTACGACCACCAAATTCTCACCTCCTGTACTACCTAACGGACCAGCAGACTCCCCCTGAGATGTGGAATTCCCAAGAGTTTGTTCAGTTCTTGGAAACTCACCACCTGCACCTTTCGATGCATTGGGATCATCGTCTCTGTCTTGCCTCTTCTTGGTTCTCAATTCATCACCCTTGCAGCTCGTCTCCCCCTGAGATGCTAAGAACTGTTTAAGAGCATCAAAGAGTTTACCGTGTTCAACGAGGAGGGACGATTGTATCTGATTCTCTGCCACAAGCCTCTGGATAGCTTGAGTCTGGATGAGATTGATTCTTGACTGTTCAGCAACTACCCATTCAAGAGCCGCCATCCTTTCAGAGTCAGACAAAGTAGCATCAAAATCAAACCGCATGTGAGAAATATCTTGAGCATAAGGTGGAGGAATTCCCAAACTAGCTGGTATATCTGAGGTATGCTAAATAGTAACCGCGGGTCGTATTGAGAAAGGAAACCCCGCAGTAGCAACCAACGTTGAGTCAACAAATCTAGCAACAACCTCCGATGGAGTAAGAGTGTGAGGTGGCAAGAAACTATCTCAGGAGCAGTAAACTGAAACGTGGTTGGAGGAGTACCAAACGATGACGACGTGGTCACCAAAGAAACACTTGAGGATATCGGTAGTGTGACAGTTGAAGTAACAGGTAACATAGTTATACCGGATAAGGATGATGGAGAAAAACGAACAACTCCCGAACTTTCACCAACTCTTGAACTTTCACCAGCCCTTGCCTTCTTTGATCTTCGTACCATCCGATATAAATCCTCCTCATAATCAGATTCGCTATCATCTGAATCTTTCTTTCGCTTGCCATGTACTCTTTCTTGTCTGGCAAGAATTTGTTGAGCTTCAACGATATCATCAGTAGAGGAATCAGAGTCAGTTCTCTCTGAATCCGCCACAAATGTAGCGACCATGGAAACATTTGCACCAGACGCCTCAGCTATGGAGAGTTGAACTTCAGCAGCTGGATCAACCAGTTCCATGTCAAAGAACCCTTGCCCTCCAAAGGTAACCTCAAGATCAATTTGTGCTTCTCGAGCTGCAACAGGATCATCAGGCGGTGCTTGCTGTACCACGGGTGGTGTTTGTTGTACCACTGGTGGTGGTTGTTGTACCACGTGTGGTGGTTGAACCACAGGAGGTGGTAAAGGAATATTGGCCTGTTGAGGTGCTGGATCAAGAAACCCATCTTCCGGAGGAGCAAAATACGCAGGATTCACTAAATAACCAAACAATGCAGTGTGCCTCGGACGGAGGTCAGGCTTGCTGCGAGCACTTGATGACTTACACTGTGCAAAGATCCTTTTAGAAACACTCTCCACAAACGAAATGGGACGTCGTTGTGGTAGATTGGGAGCTACATGGTTTAGAATCATCTGTAAAAATCTAGGGTATATCAAAAATCTTTCCCTAGACACCGCGCGTCTCTGACGATCGATCTCATAAAAAATCATCTGACTTAAGCTGTAAGGCTTGTTGTAAGTCAAAGCAGTCATTGCCGATTGCATTGTTGAACCCATACCATCTGTACCAGCCTTGCGACCAGACATGCACACTATCATTACGTGCATTAGAAACCTCCACTGGTCTAACAAAAATCCCTTTCTTCTCTGAGAATCTGCCAAAGGTCCTGAATACCCCATACGAACGAACGCACCATTACGGAAAGTGGCCGAAAATTCAGTTGGATCGTCAGTAGTTTCAACCCTGTAAAGCTACCCTTATCTGTTCGGCCGAGAACTGTACCACTTGATTGTTAACTGTAGCACGCATAACAGGAGGATCAACCCTACAGTCATATTCAACAGTTCTCCATAAGTCTTCAATATTTGGTAATGAAATGGGAAGAGTAGTCGTGATGGCGTGAAAAATACGTTAGCGAACGAGAAATGAAATGATCTCACGGTAATCATCAATTCCTCGAGCATCCGGATCTAGGGTAATGTACATCTTGTTACCCGGATAGAACTGTCTGTTGTTATCTCCACCTTCATCACCACCAGCACCACCAGCACCTGCCACAGCAGCCATATCTGCACAACAAACGAGCTAAGTTAGATCATTATCTAAACAGGTCATAACTTCGTCGTTTACCAGGATCGAAGTTATGTTATAACTTAGTGTGAAATTCGCATAATGTCCAACTTCGCCTGAGTATCAACACAGACAGTGATAGACAGAACACTTAAGCAATTTTGCCTTAGCCGGCGAAGTTAGTATTATGGCGAAGTTGGATACAACTTCGCTGAAACCCTAACTTCGCCTCCGTAATCTGTGCTTCAAGATGACCCATTTGTGTTTAGGGATGGCCGATTTGAGAATGAAAACATAAATGAGGTTGTTCGATTAAGATCCAGATAACCATATTTTTACCAAAGCACTGTTAATACGGATTATTAAACGAGGGTTAAGGGTTTGTTGCAAAAGAGATCACAAAACGGATCATCGAGACACCGATTAGCACCATATATTATGAATTACGGGTTTGATTAGTATGAGGTTTGATTCAAATGTATAAGTTCGCCGAGGGTTAGAGTTTGAAAATAATTTGACTAGTTTGACCACCGAAACCCTTTATATAGTTTAAAGAAACCCCAAGGGCGAAGTTGCGGTTAACTTCGCCCAAAAACAACTTCGCTTTAGTCAACACGAGGTCAACTTCGCCTACTTTGATAACTTCGCTCCACAGACAACATCGCTTAGCAGATAACTTCGCCCGTATGTTTAACATTCTCCCATTATATAACTTATAAACAAAACGTATAAAATTGACCAAAGGTCAACAGCGTTTTAAAATTCTCCGAAAAAGAGTTAAACTTAGCGATCAAAGAACCAAGTAACCAGTAGAATAAAAGTCTAAACATAATACTAAGTATATAATGAAAATTTGAATAATAGAATAGACGGGATCAAATTTCAGTCTTGACGAGAACCTGCAAGTTTTAAAAAAGATCCGAACAAGAATCATACTGATTAAGAGACTGTCACTCAGATCCATGTTCAGCGGTATTATAACATAAAGAAGCAGGTTGTAGGCAGGAATAAAACTTAGTATGGTTTTCATCGCTTCTGTGATACGGATTAGGTTCAATTAAGCTCAAAATTTAGATGGACATCACATGAGAGATTGTGATGCCTCCTATCTATTCTCAAAGCGTATTTCGCTTTTCCCAAGTCACCCCAAGTTGACTTCGACCCGTAGTGTCTGATTAAACAATGAGCACACGTCTGTCTTCGGAGTCTTCTTCCCGTTCTTTCTTTCTTGCCTCTTTCTAGATCTTTGTAGGAAAATAAGCTTCAGAAGGCTAAACAGTAATAACTAGAGCCCTATTTTTTTAAGACAGTAATACAACTTAAAATTGAAGACAACTGCATGTCCAGAATCTGGATCACTGCAGATACTTAACACTATTTTCCCGGGAATCAGAACACTCACGGGCTCGTGTATGACTGGGTAATCACTTTTCTGCCTATCATTCGGAGAGATGTATATGGAGACATGCACAACTCAAAATGATTCTCCACATTAAATCGAGAAGATTTAGTTTGTATCACTTCTACTTTTACGCACCAAAGAAAGCTACCATAACATACAATGATTGTTCTAGAGTCTTTTAGGCCTAATAACTTCACCAGTTAAGCACACAAAATCAATTTATCTATCACTTTCCAAGGTTGGATCAATTTTCATTTTAAACATCGTATTGAAACTTCTTACGAAGTTATAGACTTGAAAAATTATATCATCTCCCCAAAAAAAATTTTAAATTCTAGCGCCCCGATCAAGTCAAAGTCATTAGGTAAACGGCTATCCTGAAGATCCAATGGATCGGTCGGGACGACCACATACGAGTATGTGTCCTTCTAACTAAGTATGAACGACTAATTTTAAGCGAAAGAATAAAAACCCATCATAAACCGCCCCGGCCACTTTCAGTCATCTGGTTAATGGCTATCCTTATAATCTACACGTAGAAGTAAGGACCAAACATATCCTTGGATATGTCCTTCAAACATGAGCAACCGACATAATTTTAAGCGATAGTGATGGGTTTTTTTTTTTTTTTTTAATGTAAAAACTGAAAACAAGGTTACTCGGGATTGATCATCCCATTAAGCTCAACAAGATTTTGAAAACGGGATTGGTCAAATGCTTTAGTAAAAAGATCGACAAAGTTATCCAGTGACTCAACCTTTTCAAGCACAAATAATTTCTTCTCAGCACAATCCCGTATAAAATGATGACGAATGTCAATATGTTTAGTTTTACTGTGTTTAACGGGATTGTTAGTTACCGAGATAGCAACAGTATTATCAATGCAAATAGGAGTTTGAGTGAAATTCAGACCATAATCGCGCATTTGTTGTTGTATCCATAAAACCTGGGAGCAGCAGTTTGATGCTGCCATGTACTCTGCTTCGCAAGTGGAAATGGCTACAGAGGTCTGCTTCTTGCACTGCCACGACACCAATCCATAAAACTGACATCCACCGGTGGTTGACTTCCTGTTCTGATTGCAACCTCCATAGTCAGAGTCGGTGTAAGCTACCAAATCCAGTTCTCTCCCTTTCGTGTACCATAGTCCCAACTTAGGCTTTCCCTTAAGATACCGCAAGATTCTCTTCACTCCCTTCATGTGGGATTCCTTCGGGTTTGCCTGAAAACGAGCACAAAGACAAAATGCAAACATAATGTCAGGTCTAGAAGCAGTTAGATACATTAAAGAACCTATGATTGCCCGATATTGAGTGGGATCCACATCTTCATCACTGTCAGAATCAGCACCCAGTTTGTGATTGACGCAGATTGGAGTGTCAAATGGGGTACTATCATCCATCTTGAAGCATTTGAGCACATCATGGACATATTTCGTTTGATGAATAAACATGCCATCTTTCTTCTGATCTACCTGCAATCCCAAAAAGAAAGTTAATTCACCCATGGCGCTCATCTCAAACCTCTTCTTCATGACCGCTTCAAATTCTTGACACATAGTAACTCTTGAGGCAGCAAAAATGATGTCGTCCACATAAACCTTAACGAGTAGAAAATCTCCCCCTTTCCTTTTTACAAACAACGTACTATCAATCTTCCCTCTCTCGAACCCATTCTCTAGCAAGTAGTCTGACAATGTTGCGTACCAGGCACGAGGAGCCTGATGTAACCCATATAATGCTTTGCTCAGTTTGTACACATGATCAGGAAAATCTGGGTCAGGGAAACCTGGAGGTTGTTCAACATATACCACCTCATCGACTTTACCGTTAAGAAAGGCACTTTTCACATCTAACTGGAACACCTTCATCTCTTTGTGTGCAGCAAATGCCAAAAACAGTCGGATTGCCTCAAATCTCACCACAGGAGCAAAAACTTCATTGTAATCGACTCCTTCCTGCTGATTAAACCCTTTCACTGCCAATCTTACCTTGTTGCGTATGATTATCCCCTTCTCATCTCTCTTACATTTAAAAACCTACTTTGTACCGATAGCGTTTACTTCTTGCGGTTTTTCAACTAATTGCCACACTTCCATCTTCTCAAACTGTGTCAGTTCTTCCTGCATGGCTTCAACCCACGAGCTATCCTTCAAAGATAATTGATAATTCTTTGGTTCAATCTGGCTGATGAAGCACGTGTACAAGCATTCATTTATAATACCGGTGTCTTTAATGCTTGCATAAACACACGTGTGTTCATCCAAACTTCTTCTAGTACGTACACCATCAGAAGGATTACCAATCACATTCTCCAGAGGATGATTCTTGTGAATTTTGGTGGACTGTACCGGACCGACTTCCAGATCATTCTCAAGATTTGAAGAAAGTTCATCAGTGTGAGACTGAGGTTGAGTGTGAAATGGATTATAGAATTCATCTTCATTCGAGACAGCAGGAGTTTCAACCGCACTTGACGAGGTCGGTTGATTTTCATCATATCGTGGACGTTGCACAATGGTCTCCTCGTCGTCATACAGTATCTGGGAGGCCATTTTCTCATCAATGTCTGCAAAATCCAGGTAGGGCACATTAAATGATTTGAATAGCTTATCATAGTCGAAAGCCTCTGCCGGTCCCATGTTAGGCCTTGGTGATTTGTAACTAGAAATGTCAGTGTTACAGACCACCTCAACCTTGCTTTTTGATAGATTAAAGACTCTTCTGTTGGGTGTCCCAACAACATAGCCAACTAAGATACCTTCGTCAGCTCTCTCACCAAATTTAGAGTTAGTCTTTAATATCGAACATGGGAACCCGAAAGGTTCAAGACCCTTCAAGTTTGGCTTTCTACCATGCATAAGTTCATAACAGGTTTTATTTAATCTTTTAACAGTTAAGACACGATTAAGGATATAACAGGCTGTAGCAACAGCCTCAGCCCAGAACACCACGGGAAGTTTAGCATCTGTCAGCATGGTCCTGGCGCCTTCGATTAGCGTTTTATTCTTCCTCTCAGCTACTCCATTTTGTTGCGGAGTATATGGGGCGCTGTACTGATGCTCTATCCCTTTCTGTAAGCAGAACATCTCCATCTGATAGTTCTCGAACTCTGTACCATTATCACTCCTGATGTACTTAACCTTTCTCCCAACAATATTTTCCACCTTGGTAATCAAGTTAAATACCAACTGAACTGTCTCATCTTTTGCCTTTAGAAAATAGACCCAAGAATATCTAAAGTAATCATCGGTGACCACCAAACAATATGAAGTTTCTCCTAGACTCTTTACATTCACAGGACCAAAGAGATCCATGTGAAGTAGGTCCAAGGTGCTGACAATTGAGTTAACCTTCTTGGAGTGATGAGGTTTCTTGTGCTATTTTCCTTTCTTGCATGATACACATTGGTCTTTAAAATTGAAATTCTTCAAAGGAACCCCTAGTACCAACCCATTTTTCACTATGTAGTTCATCTTACGAAGATGTATATGACCCATTCTTCTGTGCCACAGTTCTGACAAAGATTCTTTTGCTTTTGACAGGAGACATGATTCTTCTGTTATTTTCTCGGTTGATCTCATATCGATCACATACGTGTTCTTCTCTCTTGGAGCTCTCATTACAACCCACGTATCTGGTATCTTGAAACCAGGATAAAGTGCGAGCGCCTCATCTTTAGTAAAATGAACTGTGTATTCTTTATCACAAATCTGAGATACACTCAACAAGTTATGCTTCAACTCTTCCACAAAATTCACTTTTTCCAACTTTATTCTTCCATTCGTCACAGTCCCAATACCACTAATTCTTCCTCCATTTTCCCCTGCGAAACTAACCCTTCCTCCTTGAAAAGATTTCCAGTCACGTAACAATTTCTTGTTACCAGTCATGTGCCGGGAACAGCCACTGTCAACAACCCACATATTGTTTACAGCCCTGTTTGACTGTTCCTGCACAATTAAAGAAATAGATTAAAATTTGGGGACCCAAGACCTTCTGGTCTTGGGTTGATTAAATCTGTTATCCGGCATCCAGTATCTTGGTTGCCCAAAGTTAGTTTGAGGAGAGTTTCTATAAGTTCTGTAAGAAAAACTTCTAGATGATTGGCTATGAGGCCATCCAAACCTTCGTGAGTTAATTAAATTATAATTATTGGTTTGGTAATTTACTGGAAAAAAACAAGACTGATTCCTTTGAAATCTTGGATTAGACCAATGATTTAAATTTGGTGTATTAGTGTTCTTACCAGCATCATAATTAGTACTCGTTTTGTACTCAGTTTTAGTAGGCCTCATATTTCTAGGTTTTCTTTGTTTCATAGGACAATCAGCGACAAGATGTCCTATCCTGTTGCATCTAAAGCAACTTCTGTTCGAACTATTCTGGTTGTTTTGAACTTTCATCTCAAAAGTTGTTGTAGATGTCGAGGTTGCGTTACTATCCGTTTGTCTCACATACGGTGGGACGAACGGATTTAGGGAAGATTTCTTTTCATCAAACTTATAGTCCTCCCCTCGTTTTAGTAACACAACCTCTTCTTTTATCTCACCCGATTCGGACGACTTGTCCGAATTTGACGAGATAGAGCTAGAGACAGAACTTGTGACATTAGAACTTGACTTACTTGTTTCACTCTTATTAACATCAATTTCTTTAGCAGATATTTTGATTGGAACTGTCTGACTAATCTCAACGTTTGCAGATTGCTGATTACTAGGATCATAGGTATAGTTATTGTTGTATGGTGGTGGAACTTCAGAAAATCCAATTCCCCCTTTGTTAACTGGGGAACGTTGAACACTTATGATGTGATCTAACATTGCCGAAGAATTTCTAAATTGTTCAATTTTTCTGTTCAGTTCCACCACTTTTACTTGGTAATCAGCTATCTGATTATCTTTTTCAGCTATTAGTTTGGTCTTTTCTTCTAACACTTCATAACTAAGATCAATCACTTGTATTTTTTCAGCTAGAGTGGCTTTAAGACTTCTGATATCCTTTTCACTAGCTTTTATTTTTACCGAGTAACTATTTTCTTTAGTTTTAGAATAATGATGTTCTTCTTTTAAGTTTTTAAATTGAGTATCCAAACTAACAAACTGATCAGTTAATGTTTTCAATTGATCAGACAGGTTTTCACATTGTTCACAATGATGTTCAGAACTTACCTCGGAGAGCTGATCGTTCACGTCTGCCATGTATGCATGATCTTCCCCCGTCTCTCTCCCACTTCCTCCAGTTTCAATGTTTACCAAATTTGCATGTTCAAACACCTCCTCAACTTGTATATTCCAGTTGTATCCACCGTTCTGTTGAGATACTATAGCCCTATTTTCACTACCACCCCCATTATGTTGAGCAGGCCCGTTCTGACTTCATTCGACTCTTTCATTTGTACATTCCATAGCAAAGTGACCATTTTGTTGACAGTTATAACAGCGAACCTTTGACTTATCAAACCCTGGTCTTTCAACAACAAACTTTCTACCCGTTTTCTTCATAAATCTCTTTACCCTTCTTACTATCATAGCCATTTGCCACTGCAGATCCATCTCTTCCATATCATCAGCATCGATCTGATCATAGTCTTCATCCAAAGTTGCAGGGTTGACTATTTTACCTTTGATGAAATTCTCATAAGATGCAATGAAGGATGCATAGAGAGCAAACTGCTGTTCAGCTGATTTTACACTCATGGGCATCTGTGAGTAGTTATTGCTTGGAGCATTGGATGAGAAATTTCCAGTCGTAGTTTGAGGTTTTGAGGAATTACTACCTCCTACTACGAAACATAGGTCACCATCCATATTGAGTATCACATGACTATCTGGAGTGGAGTTTGATTCCCCCTTTGAGTAGTAGGCAGTGGATTCTGATTTTGAACTTGAGTTTAGAGTGACTTTCACACCATACATTCCCGGATCCTGAACCTGATCAGTCGGTGTCTCCTTTCGAACCATGTTGAGTTCAAAATTTCGTAACTTATTGACCACTGTTTCCAAATCAATCTTTTCAAAGTCCTTATCTTCTCTCATCAGAACGGTGTACATCTCCCATTTTGGTGGGAGAGCATCAAGAAGTTTCTCTACTATCTCTTCTTCCTTGTATTCAGTGGAGTAATTATTTAGTTCGGTCATCAAATGATAATATCGTGTGATGATATCATCAAGTGATTCGTTTTTCAGATACTTGAATACGGAGAATTGGGTTTTCAGAAGCTTTGTCTTGGAGGTAGGTATCCCAACATTTCCTTCATATCTATTCTCTAGTGCTTCCCATAGCTCTCTAGCAGTTTTATATTTTTTGAAGGTATGAAGAATCTCTTGTGGAAGTGCCATTGTAATAGCTGCATGCGCTTTACTCTCTGCCTCATACATTTTCTTTTCATCATCTTCCATCTTACTGTACTTCTTAATCTGTTCACGACTTTAAAACATGGGAGTTGGTGGAATGTACCCATCTTGAATGCAAACCCACATCTTTGCGTCTTGATACTTCACATACTGTTCAAATCTATCTTTCCATGCAACGAAATCGGTACCTTTAAGCAGTTTCGGAGCTTTAGTTGCTGAACTAGCTTCAAACTCCATTTTTACCAGTTCTGTGATGTTTAACGAAGTCATAGTTGAATGAATGGTGATTCAAGAATCGAAAACAGAATTCTGTGAACAGCTATAGCGAAGTTAGTATAACTTCGCTCTAGCTTGTAACTTCACTGGAGATTAACTTCGCAGAACTTAAACTTCGCTACTACTTAACTTCGCTACTACTCAACTTCGCTACTCACAACCTCGCTGAAACCCTATATCTTCGCTGAAAACCCTAGTTTCAGTGACGACAACTTCTCCTGACGAACACTGGAGTTTTGCAGGTTTAATTAGGTAGATTGCGAGGGACGCGAGGGTGATTTGTAGGTATATTTGATGAGGGAAGAGGAGAAAATGACAAAAACAAGGTATTTCAACGAAAACTCGTTCCACGGATGGTCTAACGGAACAATCTTGACACCCGTGTGATAATCCCGAACCACACAATCACGAGCAAAATGCTCTGATACCAATTGTAGGTTCCCAGCCGGATCTACATAGGAGTATCTCGTAGTACGAGGGTGCGGAATCCCCACGTATACGATACGAGTGTCGAGACGATTGATACGTTGAATATGTATGTAAACACACGAGGTTATACTGTAAAACTTGATTTATTGCAATAGCCAACACGTGATACTAAAGATCACCAAACCAAGTCGTTCCCGAAACATAAACAAAATGGCCGAAGTTAGGGGTTTTATAAACCTCGACAACTTCGCCTAACACCCTAGGCGAAGTTGTCTTAACTTCGCTAGCCTATCAAGTTCGTTAAACATACTAGCGAACATACAAAATAAACAGTATTCAACATGAAACAAACAAACTAAATGATTACAGACACAGATAAACACAAGATACTGAACTACTGACATCATGCACCAACAGCATTCTTGGGTGTTGTCATGTCGGCCCAAAGAACATAAGGTAGCTCTTCGGCCCATTTTCCCTTCTTGGATCCTAGTTTCTTCTTCAGATTATTGATGATGATTTTGTTGCTAGACTCCGCTTGACCATTAGCTTGAGGATGTACTGGAGTAGAGGTTATCATCTTGATGCCCCAGCTGTCACAAAAGTTAGTGGTTCTTTTCCCGATAAACTGGGAACCATTGTCACAAATAATTTCTGATGGAATACCAAATCTAGTAATAATATTTCTTTTAATGAAAGATATCACCTCTTTTTCGCGTACTTGAACAAAAGCTTATGCTTCTATCCATTTTGAAAAGTAGTATGTCATTGCAAGCATGAGTACTCTTCCTCCTAGTGCCTTAGGTAGTTTGACTACAATATCCATACCCCATTTCATGAAAGGCCACAGAGAGGATATAGGATACATAGGTTCTGCTGGCTGGTGGAGGATTTTTGCATGTCTTTGACAAGCATCACATTTCTTTGAATACTTCATTGCATCTCTCTTCATTGTTGGCCAGAAGTATCCTGTTCTCATAATCCTTGAAAACAGGGCCCTACCTTCATGAAAATCTTTGAGCACCTCTTGAATTTCAGGATCCTCGATGCACCTCAAGTATGGACCTGCAAGAGATTTCCTATACAACACATCATGTAATAAAATGTATTGTGATATCTTGAGTTTGAAAGACTTCGGATTTTCTGTGGCTAGAATTTCTCCATCTTGAATGTATTTTTTGATTGCGAGGATCCAGGATCCTTGGTTGTTTGAGGATGATGGATCCCAAAGTACGATGTCAGTTGTTATCTCCCCAACTTCTTGTTCACGTATTGCTGGTGAGAGAACATGAATGATTGGAATCTTCATGTCTTATGGAATTTTCAGAGATGAGGCTAAATTTGCCAAAGCATATGCCCCGACATTTTCATCCCTTGGTACCTGTATAATACTAAACAATTCGAAGGATTTTGCTAATTCCTTCACAACATCTAGATATTTGATTAGTTTTTCACCTTTAACAGCATATGAGCCATTAAAGTGGTTAGCAATCAATAATGAATCTATATACACTTGAAGATACCTGATCCTCATGCACTTAGCTAATTGCAAACCTACGATCAAAGCTTCATACTCTGCCTAGTTGTTCGTTGCTTGGAACTCACTGGCTATAGACTGGGGTAATATGTCCCCCTGTGGCGATTTCAGTAGGATTCCTAATCATGTTCCTCTTACATTGGAAGCGCCATTAGTGAAGAGTATCCAAGGATCCTTAGTCTCTTCTAGTCGTTGGACCTCCAAGTCAGCTTCTTTCTGCATGTCGCTACTGAAATCAGCCACAAAGTCTGCGAGTGCTTGTGACTTGATGGCTGTTCTTGGCTTGTAGTCATATGCACTCAGTTTCACAGCCCACTTGGCCATTCTACCTGACAACTCAGGCTTTCTAAGGACATTCTTAACAGGATAATTAGTTCTCAAAATAATAGTATGAGTCTCAAAGTAATGTCTAAATTTCGTAGAAGCCATAATAATTGCATCTAAAAGACTCTTACTTACATAGTAAACGGGATGTTGTTCACCTTCATGATCCTTTACCAAAACGGCACTTACTGCATTTCCTGAGACAGCTAAATACAGATAAAAGGATTCTCCATCCACAGGCTTCATTAGAGCTGGAGCTGAGGATAAGTAATCCTTCAAGGCTGTAAGCGCAACCTCATGCTTTTCAGTCCATTCAAACTTCTTATTTTTCCTAAGGATGTTATAGAAGTCCTTGCACTTCTCGAAGGATCTTGAGATGAACCTATTGAGAGCAGCTATTCTTCACGTGAGCCTTTGGACATCCTTTGCATTTGCAGGAGATTTCAAATTGAGGATGGCTTCAATTTTCTCGGGGCTTGCTTCAATTCCTCTTTTAGTCACCATATATCCCAGAAACTTTCCAGCCTTAACACCAAAGTGGCATTTTGACGGATTGAATTTCATGTTATATTGGTCGAGGATATTGAATGCTTCCTCGAGGTCTCTAAGGTGATCCTCGGCTTTCTTTGATTTTACCACCATATCGTCTATGTATACTTTCATAGTCTTGCCCAACTGATCCTTGAACATCGTGTTGACTAGTCTTTGGTATGTTTCCCCTGCATTTCTTAGTCCAAACGGCATAGCAGTATAACAGTATATGCCGGTAGGAGTCATGAATAATGTATCCTCTTGATCAGATGGTTCCATCTAAATTTGTTGGAATCCAGAGGAAGCATCCATAAAGGTAATCATTTCATGTCCTGCCGTTGCATCCACCATGGAATCTATATGTGGTAATGGGAAAGGATCCTTGGGGCATGCCTTGTTTAAATCAGTAAAATCGACACACACACCTCCACTTTCCATTCTTTTTAGAAACAACAACCACATTAGCTAACCATCGAGGATACTTAACCTCTCTGATCATACCAGCCTTAAAAGGTTTTTCAATTTCTTCTTGTATGATCGCGTTCCTCTCAGGAGCGAATTTTCTTCGCTTCTGGTGGATTGGTTTAACTGACAAATCAAGGCCTAACTTATGAGTAATTACCTCATTTGAAATACCTGTCATGTCTGAGTGCTTGAAGGCAAAGGTAGATTTTCTTCGCCCTAAGAAGGATATGAGATCCTCCTCGATCTTGCTAGGGATACTGGATCCTAAGAACACCTTTATCTCTGGACCCTCGGGGTCTAAAGATACTTCTTTAAGGTCTTTCTCCCGAGCTTCCAGCACGTCCCTAGGATGTTGCTGTAATTGCTATGCTATAGTTTGCTTGGTCGTTAGCTTCATCGATGAAGAATAATAGTTCTTGGCCTCTGCCTGATCACCAACTATCTTCACAACTCCGGAGTAGGTAATTTGATGCATTGGTGGTAAGTTGAAGCCACCGCCTTCATTCCATGCAGCCAGGGCCTGCCTAAAATAACATTGCAACAAGAAAGGTTATCAATAACACAAAAATTTTGATATGAATTTAACCCTTCAATATAGATTGGGAGGTTGATGTCCCCCAATGTCTTCTTGGTTTCTCCACTGAAACCGACTAGCACTGATGTTCTAGAAATGATCTCCAAATCCGGTATATTCATCTTCTTGAGGACATCATGCTGGATAATGTTGACCGAGCTCCCACCGTCAACTAGGATCCAGCGTAGATAATGATTAGCGATAAATGAAGTAATAATCAAACCGTCATGGTGAGGATCCTAGATGTTTATTTTATCTTCCTCATCGAAGAAGATCCTTTTATCTGTTGTCAAAGTGGTAGATACTATCGGTCGGTCTCCGTTATCCAACTTGTTCTCTTTAGCGAGCCTCTTTGCTGCGGAGAAGGAAGTTCCACATATGTATGATCCTCCAGAGATGAAATTGACCATTCCCACATCCATTTCATCCTGGTGAGGATCCTGGATACTTGAATCGAAGAAGACTCTCTGATCAGTTATTCGAGTAGTGTGGATGAGCGGCCTTCTTTCATCGTCCAACTTGAAGTCTTCCACAGGTTCTACTTCTACAGAACAATAGGTTTGAAATATGTCATAATCTCTGGCGACAAAGTTGATTACATGAGCATCTTGTGGTGGTGGTGTCGCTTTCTGTGGAAGGTCTTTAGGATCCTGGATCTTGGATTTCTTCCTTCCCAAGAGTTCTTTAAAGTGACCCTTGCTCAAGAGGTATCCAATTTCCCTTCTTAAGCCAATGCACTCGCCTGTCATGTGGCCAAAATCTTCGTGAAAAGCACACCACTTAGACTTGTCCTTGAACGCGGTTGTCTTCTCGTTCTTTCGGGGCCACCTTGCTTTTTCCCCTAGGTCCTTCATGGCACAGATCAAGCCATGAGTGTCCACAGAGAAACAATAGTCAGAGATGCAAGGATAGTCTTCATCGTCATCTCCTTCTTCGACTCCTCGTACGTTTTGATTGTTGAACTTGGTGTACGGCTTCGAATTGTTGTTCCTGTATGAGGATCCTTTATTCTTATCGGGGGATTCTTGTTTCTTTTCCCCCCCAAGACGATCCTGGATCCTTTTATCATCTTCTAATCAGATGAATCTTAACGCCCTGTTCCTGACTTCATCTAAGGTCCTGCACGGAGTCATCACAAGATCGTCATAAAATGGGGAGCCCCTTTGAAGTCCCATCTGGAATGCTTCAACAGCCATAGCCATATCAATATTAGGTATTTTTAGGGATTCCCTGCCAAACCTAGTAACAAAATCCCTTAAGGATTCATCATAAGGTTGGACAACTCTATATATATCACTAGTTAACTTCTCAAATTTCCTACTACAAGAAAACTGGTTGTTGAACAAGTTAACTAAATGTGAAAAAGATGTAACAGAATAAGGAGGAAGACTTAACAGCCATTTAAGTGCAGATCCTGTTAGTGTGGATCCGAAACCCTTGCATAGACAAGCTTCCATGAGTCTTTCAGGAATTGGATTGATCTCCATCCTTTCCCTATACTGAGCCACGTGTTCTTCCGGATCAGTGGTCCATCGCATATCGGTGGAGCAAATCTGGACAGCTTGTGGCTCTCTTCTGGTATTTCAGGAATTAGACGGACCACTCCTGGCATGCTGGATATCATATCCTTAAGCTTCTGAAGTTCCCTAGCCATAGCCTGATTGATACATGTATCCTGCATAGAGCCAAGGTTAGTGTCTGAGGATATGTGATTATAGGCGTTACCTCTTGGTTGGTTGAACATTGGCATCCCAGAAGTGTAGTTAAGATAAGAGGCATCTGCTACAGTAACAGGTCCACTAGAGGCAATGGGTTGCATGGGGATTATATCTCCTTCATGGACCTCAGAGGATCATTGATGTTGAATTCCTGAGGATCCTTGATTCTGCCAGAAGGATCCTTAAGGCTGGGAGCCGAAGGATCCTTGAGGATACAACCCAGAGGATCCTGGTTGAAGGATGGATGATCCTTGTTGAAGGAACGAGGATCCTTGAGTTTGCTGACCCATGGACCCTTGTTGAAGGATAAATGATCCTGGCTGAACGAACGAGGATCCTTGAGTTTGTTGACCCATGGACCCCTGTTGAAGGATAGATGATCCTTGCTGAAGGATCGAGGATCCTTGAGTATGTTGAGCCACGAATCCTGAAGTAGTGAAATCCAGCACCCTAGGCGTCAAGGGAGTCTGATCCTTCGCTGGCCTCTTTCTTTTCTTGAGATCTTCAATTTCACGTAGGATCATCTGGTTGGTTTTGTTCTGCTGTCCCATGTATGCCTTAACCTGTGAAAACATTGCAGAAACATCATTGTTAGATTTGACCACCGAAGTGGAAGCAGTGGCTTTTGAGCTCTGGAAGACTGGAATTTGTGTCTTGTTTCCAGCCGCGGTGGTCCTTGGTGCTCCCGTAATTGGAGGAGGCATCGGCGGCAAAGTTCTTGATGAGAGAGAAACCGAGGATGGTATGGTTGATGAAGCAGAGGTTGATTGAGAGGCCATTGATGGTGATATGGGTATGAAAAGTTGAAAATTGATAGGAAATAATATGGATTATAGCACCAATTGCCCCACGGTGGGCACCAAATTGTTTTGGACAAAAATCTTCTAAGGATCAAGTATCCAAATCTGTTATGTGAGGTGAGGTTCTAAGTCGATAATGACAAGTGTATGAGCGTAATATTGGTGAACACAAAGGTTTGATCACGAGGGAAATATCCCTTTACCAAGATAGTCTTACTTCGGCCAAAACTTATCAAGGTAATCGTTGGTAAAATAACTCCGGTCAAGGATTAATAAGATAATCTTTGGTCGAAGCACTTTAGTCAATGATCAACAAGGTAACCTTTGGTCGATGAGTATATGGTTATCGTGGTCTCCGGCACAAAAAACCCTCGGACGGTGAAAACTATCACCGTCGATTATATTTATGAACAATAAGTGATTACAAGTGTTTATGGAGTATATAATCGAGATTACAAAGAAAGCTAGTGTGTAGAGAGAGTATTTGCTTCTGCTCTAGTGTGTGTGTAAGTACATGTGTCCCCTACTGATCACAATCTCCCTTAAATATAAAAGATAAAAATTCAAGGGAGTTATGAGTAATAATGACTATTAACTAATGATCCCTAAAAATCCGCCTTGTCTTCAATATAATCGTAACAGGCACTTTGACCACGTGCTCCATCACTCAGGCTGCGAAATAGGTGGTAGACCAGGTCTTCTAGCCGTTACACTTATTAAATATCAGCCTTCATATAAGATACAACCCTTAATAGCAGCAAATACCAAGGATCCATGATCCTAACATAGCTCTGGAACTCTTCAGAAGGATAATTAATTCAGAGACGTCAATATCTTCTTGACTGCAATTTAGTGGATAGACTGAGTCTTCTAACCGTTATACCTGCTAAATATAAGACCACACATGAGAACAACCGTTAGTAAATAATAAGTACTGTGGATCCTTGATCCTGACGGGATCTGGAACACACGCTAAGGATAACTGATCCAAAACATACGCCAGGATAACATATCCACAGTGTCAAAATTCTGTGCACTAACAATCATATATTTAGATTTGTGAGCTTCGTTCAAAATTTTCTCACGTAGACCTCCGATAATTGGTACCCAAATCCTATTACCGAATCTAAGGATACCATCGTCACCCTTGACTAATGAGTCAATGGTGCCATTAAGCTTTTCGTCGGAGATTTGGTTTTCATTGATTGCTTGAGTTTGAGCGGATTTGATTTGTTCCAAAAGATCAATTTGAAGTTCTAGACGTAACGCTCGGACTCTTTTGGGTTTCTCATGTTCTTTGCGACTTAAGGCATCAGCCACAACATTTGCCTTGCCTTCATGGTAGACAATCTCGCAATCATAGTCATTGAGCGTTTCCATCCATCGCCGTTGGCGCATATTGAGCTCCTTTTGATCAAAGATGTGCTTTAAGCTCGTATGATCAGTGTACACGGTAAATCTTACTCCATAGAGATAGTGTCTCCTTATCTTAAGTGCAAAGATTATGGTGCCTAACTCTAGATCGTGAGTCGTGCAGTTCTTTTCGTGTACTTTGAGTTGATGAGAGGCGTAAGCGATTACCTTCTTACGTTGCATTAGTACGCATCCCAAACCCGAGTGAGACGCGTCACTAAAGACTACAAAATCCTCAGTACCTTCTGGCAAAGCCAGTATAGGTGCTTGGGTAAGTTTTTGTTTGAGTATATCGAACGCCTCTTGTTGCTTCGTTCCCCATTCATATTTAATGATCTTACCAGTTAAGGAAGTTAAAGGAACGGCGATACAAGAAAAGTTTTCGATGAACCTACGGTAATAGCCGGCCAAACCTAAGAAACTTCGGATTTCGGTTGGCGACTTTGGGACCTCCACTTAGAGATAGCTTCAATCTTAGCGGGGTCTACTTGAATACCGTTAATGTTAATGACATAACCAAGAAATTGCACCTCATGTAACCAAAACTCGCATTTCAAGAACTTGGCGTACAACTTCTCGGTTCTAAGGATCTCAAGCAAAGTTCGAAGATGAATTTCATGATCGTCCTTAGACTTAGAATAAACGAGTATGTCGTCGATGAATACGATAACAAATTTATCCAAGTAAGGCTTACAGATTCGGTTCATCATGTCCATAAACGCGGCTGGCGCATTATTGAGTCCGAATGGCATAACGGTGAACTCATAATGTCCATACCTTGTTCGGAAAGCAGTTTTCGGAATGTCTTCAGATTGGACTTTAAGTTGGTGATAGCCAGAACGAAGATCGATTTTTGAAAAGAAGCTAGCACCTTGAAGTTGGTCAAAAAGGTCATCAATACGAGGGAGTGGATATCGGTTTTTGATTGTGACTTTGTTTAATGCACGATAATCGATACACATTAGTATGGAACCATCCTTCTTTTTGACAAATAGAATTGGCGCTCCCCAAGGCGACGAACTCGGTCGAATGAAACCTTTCTCCAATAACTCATCAAGTTGTTTCTTTAACTCCTTCATCTCGTTTGGCGCTAAGCGATACGGAGCTTTAGCGATCGGAGCAGTACCAGGAATAAGATCAATCTTAAACTCTACTTCACTATCGGGAGGGATTCCGGGGAGTTCATCAGGAAAGACATCAGAAAAGTCATAAACAAAAGGAACGTCTTAAATTACTTTTGGCTTTGATTCTTCAGTGACGTAGGCCATGAATGGGAGGCAACCTTGATTCAAACATTTGTTAGCCCTAATCATAGAAATTATGCTAACTTGGCCAGCGTCTTTGTCCCCCTCAATTCGAATCGTTCGTTTATCAGGAGCTTGAAGTTCAACAGTTTTGCTATTGCAGATGATACGAGCATGGTTATCGGATAACCAATCCATACCAAGTACAATATCAAAACCAGCCAGACTCATGGGGAACAAACAAATAGGCAAAATATAACCAGCTAAAAGAATTTTCCGTTTTCAAGGGCTTCGGAGATCTTAACGATTTCGCCACTAGCAGTCTCGACGCTTAGAGTTTTATCTAATTTCGTTAATGGTTCATTTAATAGACTACATAAACTATAATCTAAAAAACTTAAATTGGCACCCGAATCAAACAAAACTCTAGCATAGGTTTCGTTGACTAGAAACGTACCGGTAATGGTTTCCGGCATGTCAGCGGCCTTCTTTGTGTCGAGTATGAAAACTCGAGCGTTTCCTTTGTTATCCTTCCCACTTCCACCCGCACCACCAGCAGCGGGTTTGTTCTTTGGGCACTCAAAACTTAAATGGCCCACTTCCTTACAATTGAAGCAAGTCATCTTCTTCTTCCAGCAGTCAGCAGCCGCATGACCAGTACGGTTGCATGATTCACAGACTTTTGGAGGCGGGGCGAAGTTGCATCGACCCTTGTGGTACCTTCGACATGTCTTGAATGGCGTAGCGTTTGAGTTGAATTGACTTTTGTGTTGATTCACGCCTTTGCCTTTGAAGTTGGCACCTCCTCCAGTTCTCCCTTGTGCGTTTGTTGTTTCACCTTCTTATCTTCTTCCTTGTTGCGGACCATTCCGCCCATCAAATAACCAGCCAATTCCATTGCAGAGTCAGCGGTTTGAGGCAAGTGTGACCTCACCATGTCGCGGATTTCCCGCGGTAGTCCCCATATATATCGTGTGACTTTGCTGGACTCAGGGTTAACCAGCTGGGGAACAAGGCGACAGTACTCAAGAAACTTGGTATTGTACTCTTGGAGGTTTGTCCCTACGACCTTATGATTGAGGAATTTTGTTTGGATCTGATCGGTCTCGTGCATAGGACAAAAATTTCCCATCACCATGGCCTTAAACTTATCCCATGACAGGCCATACATCAAGTCTCTTCCCTAACTCATCAGCAACGCATTCCACCACTCATGCACTTCCCCCTTGAACATTAGGGCGGAATATTGAATCTTCTCTTCCTCAGAGCACTTGCTTGTTATAACTATGGTTTCCATTTCCTCAAGCCATCTCACGGTTGTGATAGCTCCCTTATCACCATGGAACTCTTTTGGTCCATAGTATTTAAAATCCTTGAACGTACACCCACTAACTTTCAATTTCTTAAACTCTCGTCTAATTCCACCATCGGCGTTAGACTCGTGTACAATACCCTCGTCATGAGAGGGTTTTGGACGGGATTTCACGGATTTCGAAGGATGAACGGAAGGATTAACAGATCGGGAATATTTGGATTGTCTAGATTGAGATCTAAACTCGGATTCTTCCCTAACAGCTTTCTTTATCATCATTTGAATTTTATTCATATATTTCTCAGGAATTTCTTCCTGTCGCTCGTTCTCATTCTCAGGGTTTTTCCCCTTATCTTTCATTTCTTTTTCTTTTCGAGAGTTCTCATTGTTGTTACTTTGTTCAGACGTTTTCTTTTCTTTTTCAATTCAAGTCTGAAAATTTTGACAACATTTCTTTTATTAAACATACATTTTATTTATTACACATTTATATATATATCACAAGGATATATATATATATCGTTCCAACGATATATATATATCTTGTCCTATCATTACATGAGAACGTTTCAAACGTTCTTTATTACAAACTTATTTCACATATCATACAAAAACTATTTTACACATAACTTCTCGGTTGCATTCATCATCACCATCTTCAATCTTTCAAAAACTTCATCGCAACCTTCGTTAGTTTGTTGCACTTACGAAGGAGTGTTTCTCCCACTTTCTTCTTTTTCTTTCCTTCCTCGTCTACCTTCTTCCTCCAATCGTTGGTTTCGTGTAAGGCACGATCCAAATGCTCTTCATACAATTGTGGGACTATGTTGGGGTATCCATACTGTGGAGGTGGGTTGCGGTAACCCAGAGTCACCATCTCGTAGTGATTCCTCGGCTCTGGATACGGAACATAGTCCATGTCAGATGAAAGGTAGAGGTAAGTTTTGGCAGCTTGGTTCTGCTCCCGGATCTCATCGGCTTGTTCTTGGATTGATGGAATTTCTCCTTAGAATGGTGGGAAGCTTGACAAAGTTCGAATCCTAAGTTTCTCAAGGTATTGGACATATGGATCCACAGAACCATAGCTTGAGTTTTGGGAAGTGAGTGATCCTTCCATTGGGCTTGCCATCTCATTCGGGTTATCAGGATGCTCTTCTTCCGCTTCTTCCTCAATCTCTTCCTCAGGTTCCTCCTCTTCTTCGAGATCTTCCTCTTCATCGGGATTTTCCTCTTCTTCGGGTTCTTCTTCTTTCGGTTCATCTTCCTCCATGGGTTGTGTAGTCTCAATGTTTATTGGGGATATCTGAAAATTTTCAGAGGGCATCATTACCCTCATCCTTGGTTTGCGGGATGTCCCTTCACCGTTGTTGGGTTGAGAGTTGACTTCCTTAAAAGTGGAGCTTCCGGTATACTATCGGCATAGATCGGAGTTGCACTTCATCCAGTCGGAAGATGGGGATCTTGGTTCCTCCTTGATAGGTATGTTGGAAAGAAAGGCATAAGACGGATGAGTATTTGGTAGGTATCCAGTTGGGTATTCTTGTGGTATCTCCGATGGTTGGTAAGTTGGAATCTCCGATGGGTGGTACGTCGATACTTCAGAGGGTTGGTACATTGGTATTGTTGGTGGATGGTAACTTGAGTGTCTTGGTGGCTCAATCCTTGGTTTTGGTGGACTATCGGGAACGTCTATTGGGTAGTGTCTACTTCCAGGGTAGTATACGGGTTTGGACAAGTCTCGTTCCACATCTTGGTCAAAGTATGCTTCATAGTAGCCGTCAATCATGTGGTCTTTGGGGTAAGGTTCGGCGATTCCGGCTTCCTTTGCCTTGCGCACATAATTCTCCATATGAGTTTTGAATGACATCTAATATTATGGGTGGTTTAGAATGTAGAGAGGGAAAGAAAGGTTACCAGCCTATCTTATCCTTAAAACACATAAACAATTATTTCCTAAACTTGGATCGAAGCTTGGGTATTGTTTTATGATACCCGATTAGCTAAGATCGATGGCTCTGATACCAACCTGTCACACCCCCGTCTAAGGCCTAGGAGCGTGACCCAACAGTTGGTATCGTAATTGTAAATAAATCATAGTTGCGTTAGTTTGCGGAAGAGTTATAAAACTTTAAGGATCAAAAGTGTAACATTTTATATATACATTCAAAAAGACGGGAATTGTAAAACACCCGTTTAGAGTTAACAAAAGATTACTTTTTTATGTTTACAAACCACCATATAAGTTTATACAAAATAAAATCTGAGCCAGCGGATATATCTAAGCACTTCGTCGCTCCAAGTGCTAAACTTGTTCACCTGCAAAATGTAAGAAAATACGTCAGCAACGAATGCTGGTGAACACGCTAACGCAAAATAATTTCTTTTACTTTATTACCCCTCGAGACTACGCCTGCCTCGGCCCAACGTGGCTTAGGGATAACAAAGTCAAATAACACATTATAAACTAGAGCCTTTACTCTAGGTCACCTCAGCAAACACCGTAGCGTTCGACTTAGTTAAGTACTCGTAAATAAACACATAAGGTCGTACTCCCTGCAAGAGAGCGTCCTACGACCAAGGGTGGTGCGATCATGCCCATACATCGCATAGTACCACCTATGTAAGGATCCAGACATACGTATACCAAAGCGTGAGGGCTAGGTTTATACCCATAGTTATAACGGTTTTAGGAACACGTAGTTCCTTGTAAACAATTTCATATAACAAGTTTGACTCATTTGAAAACAAGTTTAAAAGTTTGGGGGCGTATTCACCTTGTCTCTTTAGGATCGGCTTCACTCACCGTCCAAGGGTCTCCGTCCAAGGGTCTTTCCCTTCTTTATCTTACACCAATAGTACGAGTATAATATTTGTTAATCGGATACACGATCCGGCTTAAGACCTTTAGTCTTATTTTATATCTCAATCCTCGATGAACCTTTAGTTCATTTTCTTTTACTTGAAAACCTTTAGTTTAAAAGTAAATTATAAACCTTTAGTTTATAATAGAAACCCGACGTTTCTTCTTCTCTAAGAAACGTAATCATTTTCTTTTATTATTTAAGAATACTCTTTATTCATTAAATAATATTTTCATAACAAAGAATATATACATATATACTTACACACATATATATGTAATCACAATATTCAATATTCATTCTTTCATTCATTTCTTTGTTATGTTTTCTTTTCTTTTATCGAGGTATCGAGTATAACCTCGACTTAGGGCTTAATCCTTGAATATAGTATTGAATTATATTGAATTCATTATTACGCCTAACCTTAGTGGCGTATAGAAACTCTAGGGACTTGAGCAGCACTTCAACGCTGCTTGATCGTCAATTGATAATGCCAAACTTCAAAGCACGATGGCACACTTATCGAGACTCATCACCATTTCAACAAACACCGTTTTGGTATGTGGGTGGAGGGTGGCACACACTTCGAGGAAACGTCGTATACAAACAAAGGATCGGGGCACGCTTATCGAGGCGGATCATTAATATGAACTCGGAATTCTAGTGAGAGGTTAGAGAGAGAGTTGAGAGCAGGTTTTGGTGTGAGGATTGCATGAACCCGGACCTGCTATTTATAGACCTCAATTTGGATCCCATCGCGGTACGCGATGGGTCCCTGAGCAGACCTATCGCGTACCGCGATATAGGTCTGCTAACTCACAGCATAGACCTGCCACGTGTTGACACATGGCAGGCACCGCTCTACGTGGCGACACGTGGCGGCAGTGTTGCCACGTGGCAGCAACCAGTGCCACCGTGTGCCACGTGGCACACGTGTCACACTTTGTCTGACACCCCATCGCGGTACGCGATGGGAGTCTCTTTTGACCCATCGCGTAGCGCGATGGGTCAAGAAAACAGAATTTTCATTTTTAACCCTCAAGTTTGGCATTTGGCAATTTTGGTCCCTAGACTTTGGAAAGTTTACATTTTGAACTCAAAATTTTCACGATGTTACAGAAAGTTTCTAGGATACATGGTGACCAAAAGCGTAATAGAAGCGAGCCCCGAGCAGATAGAAGCCATCATTAATTTAAAGTCTCCTGTGAATGCTAAAGATGTCCAAAGACTGACGGGAAGAATAGCTTCTCTCAACAGATTCATTCCCAGATCCTCAGAGAAGTGCAAAGACTTCTATGATATCTTGAGGAAAATTAAAAAGTTTGAATGGAATCAAAGGCATGAAGATGCACTAAAGGCTCTTAAGGATTATCTATCCTCAGCGCATGCTTTGATGAAGCCAATAGATGGTGAGCCACTGTCCCTGTACTTAGCTGTGTCAGGTAATGCAATCAGTGATGTTCTGGCAAAGGATCATGAAGGACAACAGCACCCGGTATATTATGTAAGTAAAAGTCTGTTTGATGCAGAGTTCAGGTATTCTCACCTTTAAAAATTTATTCTTTCTTTGATTATGGCCTCAAACAAGTTGAGACACTATTTTGAAACACATACTATTATTTTAAGAACTAATTATCCTGTTAAGAATGTGCTTAAAAAACCAGAATTGTCACGAAGGATGGCTAAATGGGCTATGAAATTGAGTGCATATGATATTCAGTATGAGCCCAGAACAGCCATTAAGTCACAAGCGCTTGTAGACTTTGTGGCTGATTTCAGTAGTGACATGCAAGAGGAAGCTGATTTGGAAGTTCAACAAGTGGAAAAAACCAAGGATCCTTGGATCCTCTTTACAGATGGAGCATCCAACGTAAGAGGAACAGGATTGGGTATCCTACTTAAATCGCCACAGGGGGACATAATACCCCAGTCCATTGCGTGTGCATTCCAAGCCACCAATAATGAAGCGGAATACGAAGCTCTGATCGCAGGTTTACAATTAGCTAAACACATGAGGATCAGGTATCTTCAAGTATATGTAGATTCGTTATTGATGACTAACCACTTTAATGGCTCATATGCTGTTAAAGGTGAAAAACTAATCAAATATCTAGATGTTGTGAAGGAACTATCAAAGTTCTTCGATTCTTTTAGTATTATACAGGTACCAAGAGAAGAGAATGTTGGGGTAGATGCTTTATCAAATTTAGCTTCATCATTGAAGATTCCAGAAGATACGAAGATCCCAATCATCCATGTACTCTCACCAGCAATAGGAGAACAAGAAGTTGGGGAGATAACAGCTGACAAAGATATTGTGCCTTTGGATCCATTATCCTCAAGTAATCAAGGATCTTGGTTCCTCCCGATCAAGAAGTTCATTCAAAATGGAGAATTCCAGCCAGAGAGAATCCTAAGTCCTTCAAACTTAAGGTATCACAATACATTTTATTAAATAATATTCTGTATAGGAAATCTCTTGCAGGTCCATACTTGAAATGTATCGAAGATCCTGAAATTCAACAGGTGCTCAAAGACTTTCACGAAGGAGATTGTGGTAATCATACTGGAGGTAGAGCCCTATTCTCTAGGATTCTGAGAACAAGATACTTCTGGCCTACCATGAAGAGAGACGCCATGGAGTACTCAAAGAAGTGTGATTCATGTCAAAGACATGGCAATATTCTGCATCAGCCAGCAGAGCCTATGTATCCTATATCCTCATCATGGCCTTTCATGAAGTGGGGTATGGATATCGTAGGTAAGCTACCTAAAGCGCCAGGAGGAAAAGGATTCATGCTTGCAATGACTGATTACTTTTCAAAGTGGATAGAAGCAGAAGCTTTTGTTCAAGTCCGCGAAAAAGAGGTGATATCCTTCATTAAAAGAAATATTATTACTAGATTTGGTATCCCTTCAGAAATTATTTGTGACAATGGTTCCCAGTTTATAGGGAAAAGAACCACTAACTTTTGTGACAGTTGGGGCATTAAGATGATTACATCCATACCAATTCATCCTCAAGCTAATGGTCAAGCAGAATCAAGTAACATGATTATTATCAACAACTTGAAGAAGAAACTAGGATCCAAGATAGGCAAGTGGGCCGAAGAGCTACCATATGTTCTTTGGGCTGATAGAACAACACCAAAGAATGCAACAGGTCAAAAACCCTTCTCATTGGTGTTTGGCTCAGAAGCTGTAATCCCTACGGAGATGGTGGTTCCTACTGCCCAGAACAAGCATCCGTGATCCTCAAGCCAACAATGAAATCCTTCTCCAAGATCTGGATATTGTTGATGAGCTCAGAGACCTAGCTAAGATCAGAATGGCAGCATATCAACAAAGGGTAGCTGGGGCATACAACAAGAATATCAGGATTCGAAGATTTCAAGAAGTAGATCTAGTTTTGAGGAAAGCTTTCCAAAACACAACTAATCCAGCAGATGGAAAGCTAGCACCTAAGTGGGAAGGCCCCTACTTGGTCAAGTCAGAAGCCGGAAGGGGGCATATCACCTGCTGACTATGGAAGGCAACAGGTTACCAAGAGCATGGAATGCTATTCATCTCAAGAAATACTTTTTCTAATCAGGATCAAGTATCCTCAGAAGGATCAAGGATCCTGAAATTGGTAATATCTATCCGATCACTTATTCATTTCAGATTCTTGTTAATTTAAGGATAATATATTCTTAACGTTTTTCTTTTTCCAAGTTGTAAATAACAATGCAAATTTCAATAAGAGGTTCAATATCTAAGAGGTTTGCCACCTCTCCCTCACACTAAAGGTACTTTACTATTTCCTTGGCCTAGCCCACGATTAAGGTATGACCCCCGATGGTCATATCTTCCATGGTTTAAAGGTTTTCACATTTTTAATAAATTAGAGTTTCTACACTCTCGCCTGGAGCGCACGCTATCCAACGTATAATCCCGGGCAGCGGGACCAGTACACGCTTAGTGGCTGACAATTTCGTTGTCTTCGGCTATATGGAGGATCCTACGATTTATGGTAGACGTACCATACCACCGGTTTATAACGTTTTCACGTTATCTCACATTTGGGCTAAATCCCGGTTTGGGAGAGTCCCCAGTTAACATCCGTATCTTTGGGCCAGTCCACAGTTTGGGCTTGTCCCCAATTTTTTGGGCTTGTCCCCAGTTCACGGGCTTGTCCCCAATTACAAGGGCTTGTCCCCAGTTGCACGGGCTTGTCCCCAGTTTGTTGGGTTTAGTCCCAGTTAATATCATAAGTTATTTGCATCAGGTATCCTAAGTTCAATTACAAGGATCACAGAAGGATCAACACTTATGGTAACTTAATGGTGTTGGATATACAGCCGGAAGGAAAGTTCCCAAGGAAACTCCATTGATATATGACAATTATACCCAGCTTGTCAAATCACATCTGTTTTGCAGGAAGTTTGATTTCAAAGGCAAAATGACAACTGTGATCTTATCACAACCGCCATTTTGGGGGCAATTGTTAGTGCATGGAAATTTGACACTGTGGATATGTTATCCTGGCATATAATATGGATCAATTATCCTTAGAATATGTTGCAGATCCTGTCAGGATCAATGATCCTCAGTACTTATTATTTATTAACGATTTTCCTTTGTTATCTTGATATTTTTGGCAGGTATAACGGCTTGTTACCAAGTCCAACCTATAATCGCGCAATCAAGTCAACAAACCGCGTGGATAATTAAGGAAACAATTACAATGAAGGAATGGCTTGATTCTAGGCTAAAAATAGGGATATTTGTTATTATTTTCCTATTTAAATGAGTTTATGATCAATTAGGCATACACAACAGATCATACACGACTTACATACTTTTCTCTGTAATTCTAGAGCAGAACACACACACTTAGAATTATTGTATTCGTTGATCATAAACTCCACCCATTGTAACCCGATTTTTAGATTAATAAAGTGGTGATAGACGATTTGTCATCACCTGGGGTTTTTGTGTCGGCGATCCGACCAAGATCAAGGGCTTTTCCTCGTAACAAATCATTGTGTTCATCATTATTTCGTTTACATATTCGTTGTTATCATTTTAGCACTAAACCTCACATAACAGATTTGGATACATTATCTTTAGCAGATTTTTATCCAAAACAGCTAATATTAACAATATTAGATTTTAATAATGTTCCTTAAAAATCATAATAATAATGATAATAATAATCATAATAATAATAATCTATTATTATGAAAATAATGATAATAATAATAATAGTAATAATAATAATAATAACTATTATCTTGTTAATAATAATAATAATCTTTATGTATTTATGTTAATACTAATAGTAATAATAAATTTATTAAGTATAAAAAGAAACAATACCAAAACCGACCTAGGATAAGACCTGAACCCGTGACCTCTAGTTCAACAACTTATGTACCAACAAACCGAAACAAAATATCAATTGTTAACTTAAACCCATAAGAAAATAACATATCCATTTCCCGTGTGGTCATCTTTTCCCCAAATCAAAAATAACTCTATACCCAAATCGACTCGTTTCAAAGTATATAACCAAATATATATAACCGGTTATTAACGAATTTAAATCTTAAATTCGATATCTGAAAATTAATAACACCGACACCCAAATTAATTTACCTATTAGGTGATCGTGAGGTAGTGGTTCTACACCGAGAAAAACCCGAGCCGAAACCGGCAGAAATTTGTGACCGCCGGAGAGAGAGAGAGAGAGAGAGAGAGAGAGAGAGAAGTCGTGAGAGAGAGAGAATGACGGAGCACTGGAGCTCCGTTTTTCCGGTCACCGGAGAAAGGGAGGGAAGGAGGACGGCGGGGGTGCGGGGTTACTGGGCTTCGGCTGCCGGAGAAACCAAGAGAGGGAGGGAAGTTGTGGTGTATCGGAGGTGGTGGCCGGAGGTGGCTGGGTCGCCGGAGCCGGAGGTGGCTGCAGCCGCCGGAGGCGGCTGCCAGAAAAGAGGGAGAAGATGGAGAGGGCGGCTGGTGGTTTTAGTTTAGGGTTAGGGTTTATTGGCTTATATTTATGTGTGTATTTTATATTTTCAAAACAAACCCTCATGTTTGGTATTTAGTTGTAAATGATTCAAACTTGAATAGCTTTAAGATAAATCACACTTTAGTCCCCTAAAATTTATTTGACCAAACTTATAAAATAAAACTAACGGAATTTGACAAACCTCGCACACGCTAGGGTTATATTATTAATGATAATGATAAATTTCCAGTTCGGATTTACAAGCTTAACCACAAATACGAAGTATATATTATTGAAATAAAACGCGAAAGAAAAATCGAAATCTGAATTTGACGAATGTCACAGTATCCCCAACTTTTTGGAAATTTCGTCTCGAAATTAAAATAAATTTAAAGAAGAAGTAATCATTAACGAATATTGCCTTTAGTAAAATAATTTGCAAGAAAAACTTTTGACAAAAGAATTACGTCAAATCCTTGGATGATTTGAAAAACGCTACAAATGGTAAGCATAATAAAGGCACTTATATATAGGATGTACTGGCGGCGTATCCACCGTGACCTTATCATAACTCGCATTTCTACCATTTTTCCGCTATCATCCTCGGGCCTAAGTTATCGCACACATGTGTACTTACTATGGCTTCCATACGGAGATTTCGATAATTAAGTGTGCACCCATAATTATTTCGATCTTCGTATGGTCCACATGGTTCGCCCCATTATGTGGTTTAAAAGGCATATTAAATTTGAAACCTCAATCATTAGAAATGTACATAAATCTGTTGAATTTTACACATATTGATAAAACAATACCAGTAGTTGGAAATTTTGGAGTTGACCTTTTTAACTAAGTAGGAAAATGGAAATAAGTAATTGAAACAATTAAATATTAAAATATAAACCAAAGTGAAAATATCAATGTGGTTTAAATAAGTAAAGACGATAGACTAATATAAAATTCAGGGTAAACAATACGAAACGGGATTTAAAGTCAAATGTCATCAGAGTGAAAAGAATAAACAAATCCTTAAGCTCCATGGTTGTACGTTGGGACACTAAAATTTAGTATAAAATTCGATGAGTGAAAAATAAGAAAAATCCAATAAGTGAAACGAGGATCCAAAAAGTGAAAATGAGAAACCCGAAAGGTGAGTACATGAGGTAAGGGTAAACTACGTTACAACTTCAATAATGTCGCGCAATGAGTTTCATACGTGTACAAACTTGAGGTTATAGGTAATTGAGAATACGATTGCGTGAAATCACGAAAATGAGGTGAGTTTCTTTGGGGTGACGCATACGTGCATCAATATAAATAAAATAGTATTGATTAACAACCAAAACAATCGATGAAATGTGATAAAACGTGAATACGGCCACTATTGTGAAACCATTTATATAATCGTCATTATAATAACGGTTTCTAATAGCACCAAAACTTGTAGACAACCACACATAGGCCGTTAATAGATTAGATAAAATTATATAGAATAATGTATAGAATCGTGTTTACATAAATGCTCAAATATAAACAACATGGTCATGAAAATATCGCTTAAACGATAAACGAGATTTTTGGCGAAGTTAAAGTTTTGAAAGTATTACACAAATTGTTATTGAATAGCTTGGATTCGGTCAAAATCAAAACACCAAAATGAAATCTCATGTGCTTAAAGTTACCATTGAAACATCTCATCAATGGGAAAGAAAATCGCAATAACAGTGAGACTCGAATAAATGACGAAATAGGTAAATCGCGTTTTATATGGTCATTGAAAATATAAGAATAACATAGAAAATGAAATCTCAAGTAAAGTTGTTTTATTGTTTCCAAGAAAAATGAATATAATAATATCAATATATCGTGGTATCACGTAGCTAGAGAAATGTTTTGGTCATTATCAAGTGTAAATCTTGTAAGTCAAATTTGTTAAAGGAATTTGTATACAATAAGCGGTTGTGATAAAAAGTTATTTATAAAATAATTCTTGCGATAATAAGAAGTAATAGTTTGCGTAAATCGTTATTGAGCAAGAATTTGTGTTACAATATAAAATATTTATAAGCGCGTTCCAAAAGATTTGCAAAGCCATAGTCATTGAGTTTATGCAATATGGTGAAAGTTGTAATTTATTACTAAATAAATCCTGCATTCAACATTCAAAATGAAACCTCATATTTATAAAGTATTTATGAGATTTATCACCTTAGGTGACAATATTTATAATTCTTGAAATCACCCATATAATCGTTTAATAATCTTTGAAAGCAAATCCTCACAATCAAATTTTGTTGTCATGACAGTACCATATATATATATAGAGAGAGAGAGAGAGTTTATAATTTAAAAATGATTATTTGAACACATGAGGTTGGGGGTTTTAGGCTTCGATTAGAGAATGGTTTGGAAATTTGGTGAGGAGTGAGTGTGTTTCGGTTGGCTTGCATAATTGGGTTTTCTTGAGTTGGATTGATGAGGTTTGTTGAGTTTTGGTCGTTTGAGTATGTTAGGCTTAGCTGATTGTGTGAGTAGTGGTTGGGCTATTAGGTGAGGTTTGGCTTATTTGAGCTTGGGTTAAGTTGGTGGGTTGAATAATTTGATCTTGGCTAGTTTGGGTTGAGATTTGGTTTATACATGTATTTTGCAAGGAGTGTTTGGGTTACTATTTTAACATCAACTTATGGTTGGATGGGAACGGTGTGACGATATGGTTTGTGACTCGACATACTATGGGTCGAAGGGTTTTGAGTCTTAGTTGGGTAAACTTTGGTTTGTATATGTTCTAAGCATTCGTGAGTGTGTTTGTCGGTGTCTTTGAAGTATTAGGATGGTGAGTTTGATAGGTATTCGTGGCGTAGGAGTGTCGGTAGTTAGGGCCTTTTGTTGGGTTGATTTTTGTATATTTTGGACTTGCATGGGGTTTGGGTAGGTGAGGGTATAATTTTGGATATTTAGGTTTCGTTCACATTGAGGAAAGATTTGAGTGCGTGGGAATACTCTTGAAGTGTGAGGATGGTTTGATTTAAGGCGGTAGTTTGATATGGGAAACGGGTGTTTGGGAAACTTGTGGTTGCGTTTAGGGAAATTTTGACTAATAGTAGGTATTAAATTGAAAATATCATAATTTATAAATAATGTTTGAAATATCCATTAAAATTTTGATATTAATAAAAATTATAAGTTAATATATAAATATAAATATATATATATATATATATATATATATATATATATATATATATTATATAAATAGAATTTTTGAGATCCGAGCGTGTGAATCACACAAAATTTTATTTATTTATTTTTTTATAAAGACTTAAAATAATTTTTTTTTCTTATGAGGAAATTTAAAATACGTAAATTGAATGTTAAAATTTGTTATGAGGTTTCAATATTAAATAATGAATGTTGTCTTTGGGAAAACAAAGTTGCGTAATGAAATTTTTTTTTTTATATATATATATATATATATATATATATATATATATATATATATATATATATATTTACCAAGTTCGTTACTTACTGTCTTGTGGCAAAAATATTATGGTAAGTTAGAATGACCGACATTGTAAATCGAGAAATCACAAGTAAACGATTTTTTTTGTCTTTTAAGTAAAATTTCTATGAAGTTTTGCATGAGAGTTTCAAGAAGATTACATGCCATAAGTTTGTGACTTTCTTGAAAAATCATTGCAAACTATCATAAGAATTTTAAAACACAGAAAATCGTATGATATAATTTATTTTTTTTTGCGAACATTTATAATGAACTAAAGATTGCATGATGAAAGTTGTTATGAAAATAAATTTGGGTAGCGAAAATTTTTTTTACCACGTGTATTATATAATTTAGTATAATTAAAAAATATATCGTGAGAAGTTTAAATAATTAGAATTTTGAAGTGATCGACTAAAATAAACGGAATTGTTATAAAAATAAAATTTTTATAAACTTTTTGTACAAGGACTTTAAAGACAATTTAAAGTTTATACAAAAGGAAAAATTTACTTGAAATGTTGAGGTGAAATTTATCATAAAACCTCCTTAATATGATGAAATTTTTATAATAAGATTTTTGTTTGTAAATAGTCTTAATGAAAATAAATGACATATTAAAAATCATTATGAATAGATTAAACTATATATATATATATATATATATATATATATATATATATATATATATATATATATATATATATTATTTTTTTAACTTATACCGGAGAGATTTTTAATGAACACAAATTAGCAATAAAAATCCTTGTTAAATCAAAATGAGAAAATTGGTGTAAAACTTTACCGTATAAAATCGAGATATAAAAGAATTATTAACGATATAAAAAATATAACATTTATAAATGAAGGCTTGTGATAAGAATTTATAACAAAATAAAGGGAAAATGATTTAAATTCATGAAAGGTAATAATAATGTTTTAAGATTTTAAGGCGGAAAAATCGTGCATGAACTACCATGACTTGATATCCCGACACTAAAAACCTTTTTTTACAAAAAATACCATGTTGGAGTCTAAACATGTGCACGTACCACCGCGTCTTTTTCATGTCTTCGACTCAAATAACGATTGAAACAAAAAAAATAATAAATCAGAATACAACATCATGTCCAAACGCTAGCCCACGTACCACCGCAGTTCTATTGTTTTGACACCGAAAATTAGGATGGCGAGCGGAACGCTCGCATTCGACTATTTAAAGTGGTCATCTCATATGAGACAATCTTTAAGGAGATTTGAAACAACAAGATCCAAGTTAAGCTCGTGATCCATAAAACACAATAAAAACTAATGTTTTTGCGTTTTAAGGTAAGGATACCTTTGGAGTACTATGAAAGTGTGTGAATGTGTATATTTATGATTTGATAAAATAAATAAGTATATAAATAAACAACTATATTGAAAAATCAAGTAAGGTAAACACGTATAGGCAACATGTATAAGGACCCTAAAGTAAAGACTATACTAGGTCATTACGTCTAACCACCTATCCTATAGTCTTGTGGCTTTGATACCAATCTGTCACACCCCGACCAAAGGCGGCGGAACATGCCGGTGTGCAACGTGATTGGACAAATACACAAGACACTATGTAAAGTGACAATATTTATTTAACTCATTTTATTTCAACAAATCAAATAAACAACACGTCCCGTCCACACTACAAGTTGAATACAAGTAACAATTATATTGTTCGTTTTACTAATATCCTAATGGTCTTGGTAACGTTTTCGTCAAGTCCTCGAGTCAACAAAAGTCAAACCTGTAACATTTCATAAAATAAAGTTTGTCAACACAAAGGTTGGTGAGCAATTCATAAGTTTGAGCATATAAGTATATAATAGGAAAAGGCACAAAACTTGTATACGAAACGATAAATAAAAGCAACAATATGGATAATATGAGATCGCTAACACATTAGCGACACCTGCCATAAGAGAATACCAGATGGTTCAGGATTTTTATATGAGGTCGTTAATAAGAATACATTAACGGCACCGTCTATAAATATATTCATATTTCATGAGGTCGTTAATAAGAATACATTAACGGCACCGTGCTATAAGAGAATACCATATAGTTCACGGATTTTATGAATCAACCTTCCAAAAGAGGTAAACACATAAGCATGTAAGCATAGAACACCAAATCGAGCATTTATTTAAGTAAAGTATATAATCACGTTTGTGGGTTTAAGATTCAAGTAGATAAAGCATTTAGTTTGATAAGTATGAAATGTCACCCCAAATTGAAAGATGGAAAAAGGGGTATGAAAGTACTCACCTCGATTGATAAAACCTAGAAATAAATAGATAAATAAATGAAGCTCGAACGGTAAACGAACAGATCCGACTTGAAACGATAAACACCTTAGCTAAAATAAATAATATAATATATATTAATGAACTTGAAACCATAATGAAACTATATTGGAAACATTGAACGATAAGGTTCGGTTGTAAATCGGATTACCGGTTAATTTGTTAATGATTAGGGACTCGTACTTAATTGACAATTTAAAAATAAAATAATATTGTTTTAATGGGCTTTTAAATAACTAACCCAAAATTAAATAGAAACAAGACGGGTTTAAATTAAGAGTTCGGTTTTATAAGAATGAATTGATATTAAAGCTTATAATAATATTATTAATAATCATGATAGAAAATGATAATAATGATTTTAGAATAAGTTTTATATATATATATATATATATATAAGATAAAGATAATAATAATACATAGTAGTACTACCAACTAAGAATTGTTGTTAAAACTAATAATAGTAGTAGTAATAATAAATATAATAATTATTACTTTATTGTTGAAAACGTTATTAATAGATTTATAAGTTTTAATAATAATAAGTATTATTATTATAATAATTATATGTGTCACATTAATAATAACTAATACTTATATCATTTTAATAATAGTAGTATTAGTGATAAAAAGATATAACTCGAGTGACGATGACGTTAAATGTTAACTATGCCCGACATGGGTTTCGGTTTAATAAAACAATTAGATAATATTAACAATATTAGATTGTAATAATATTCCTTAAAAATCATAATAATAATGATAATAATAATCATAATAATAATAATCTATTATTATGAAAATTATGATAATAATAATTTTTTTGTTAAAAGATAATAATAATAATAATAATAATAATAACTATTATCTTGTTAATAATAATAATAATCTTTATGTATTTATGTTAATACTAATAGTAATAATAAATTTATTAAGTATAAAACAAACAATACCAAAACCGACCTAAGATGAGACCCGAACCCGTGACCTCTAGTTCAACAACTTATGTATCAACCAACCGAAACAAAATATCAATTGTTAACTTAAACCCATAAGAAAATAACATATCCATTTCCCGTGTGGTCATCTTTTCCCCAAATCAAAAATAACTCTATACCCAAACCGACTCGTTACAAAGTATATAACCAAATATATATAACCGGTTATTAATGAATTTAAATCTTAAATTCGATATATGAAAATTAATAACACCGACACCCAATTTAATTTACCTATTAGGTGATCGTGAGGTAGTGGTTCTACACCGAGAAAAACCCAAGCCGAAACCGCCGGAAATTTGTGACCGCGGCCGGAGAGAGAGAGAGAGAGAGAGAGAGAGAGAGAGAGAGAGAGAAGCCGTGAGAGAGAGGCAGAGAGAGAGAAGCCGTGAGAGAGAGAGAGGCAGAGAGAGAGAATGACGGAGCACCGGAGCTCCGTTTTTCCAGTCACCGGAGAAAGCCGAGGGAGGGAAGGAGGACGGCGGGGGTGCGGGTTTACTGGGCTTCGGCTGCCGGAGAAACCAAGAGAGGGAGGGAAGTGGTGGTGTATCGGAGGTGGTGGCCGGAGGTGGCTAGGTCGCCGAAGCCGGAGGTGGCTGGGGTCGCCGGAGGCAGCTGCCGGAAAAGAGGGAGAAGATGGAGAGGGCGGCTGGTGGTTTTAGTTTAGGGTTAGGGTTTTTTGGCTTATATGTATGTGTGTATTTTATATTTTCAAAACAAACCCTCATGTTTGGTATTTAGTTGTAAATGATTCAAACTTGAATAGCTTTAAGATAAATCACACTTTAGTCCCCTAAAGTTTATTTGACCAAACTTATAAAATAAAACTAACGGAATTTGATAAACCTCGCACACGCTAGGGTTATATTATTAATTATAATGATAAATTTCCGGTTCGGATTTACAAGCTTAACCACAAGTACGAAGTATATATTATTGAAATAAAACGTGAAATAAAAATCGAAATCCGAATTTGACGAATGTCACACAAGATCTACAACTAGTAGAGCCCGAAAGCTCTGATGCCAATTGTAGGTCCCTTGTTCGGATCTAACAACAGAACACTAGTCTACTTGGATCAAGCTCTACACTAGCTAGCGAAAATCACTAGTGAGGACCGAGATCTCGGATCTTGTTTTGTTAATATTATTTCCGTGAGGGAATAGAGAAGGGAAAGTAGAGAGAGTTTGTAGTATGGATAAGGATAAGAAATTGACAAAAGTTTTTTTTGTGCATGAGAGACACACACTATAAATAGTGTGTGCTCATGCACTATGATTGTTTTATTAACGGCCCTTGGGCACCAACATACATGGCATTGGGCCCAAACATACAAATAAGCACAACCGACTAGCTAACATACATAAACGTTCAAGCATTATCAAATATAAAAGATTAAGCACAAAATGGGCCTAATAGCAGTGGAGGAGCTGCTGAAGGTTGTTGGTGGCTTGCATCTTAAAGAAGATGGGTTGGTGGTTTACGATGGCTACGATGATGAGGGTGTGGTTGAGTGGTGTTGTCTCTAGATCTAGATTTGAACAAGTATGTGTGGGTGTGATTTGGTATTGTTGAAGAAGGTAAGGAGATGGGTTTTTACCCATTGGATCAAATGTTAACCAGTGATCAGGAGCGCGTGAAAACAAAGCACACGGATCAAGCTATTAGTGGCGACACCTTTAGCGGTGATGCCGTTCGCTAATAATCGACGTCGCCGCTAAAGGTGTTGCCACTATTGATCAATTTTCTTGTAGTGATTACACTTCTAGCTAAATATTAGAAAACCTATAAATATTTTTATGTTACATCATCTCTTTAAATATTACACATAGATACAATACTTTTATACTATTGGCTTTTCAAATCTTACAAACAAATTACATAATATTTTTAGAACTTACATATTCAAATAAAAGTGTAAATATACACAATAGAAACCACATGTAAGCCCAAGAGAACCATATACGCACGAAAAATCATATATTCTTGAAACCAATCCAAGACTTGAAGAAATCATATATTCCATTCTTGAAACCAATCCAAAGACTTGAAAAATCATATATTCTTGAAACCAATCTGCTGAGCTAGATTGAAACATATACACTAATGCACCCGCTAGTCCTGTGTATATTAAAACCGTATGTAGAGAAAATCTTTGAGACTACCAAACGAGGTGATAAATTCTTCTTTTTTTTTTAATATTCAAACAAACGAGGTGATAAGTGATAACTTATAAAAAAAATTTTAAAATATTTACGTAGGATTTGAGCTTTACAAATTAAGATATATTTTCTATGGCCTATTGATGGTGCAAAACCGATTTTTTACGCTTGCAAGAATATACAAATCATTTTGGATATAAAGTGAGATTAATTATATCCATGAAATGGTCAACTAAACCTGTTCAGTTATTTCAACCAACAGTTTACCATAACCAGTTTTCTAACATGACGTGTTATCCATATATAATGATGCTTGTTTCTTCAAACAACATTTGAAACCACTCATATACTCGAGTTAGACTTTCTAAGAAGGGATATCAACCTTTTACACTGATTTGATGTTTTAGGTCTGACTCACTCAGAAACACCATTTAAGAGGAAACTCATAACTGTGGAAAACCACTTGAGTCAGATTTCAAACTTGAGATCTTAAGCATCTCAAGCTTAGACATCACCACATGTCATTGGACCAGAAGCCAACTAATATATCGATGCTTGTAATTCTCATAGCATGGCATAGGCATCTGTATTAAGAAAAGAACAGATAATGCAAAACTAGCTTTTGATACATAAAACTAAATTACATATATATGAGATACAAAGAGAAATTCTAGGAGCCTATTTTAAGAATATAAAATAAACAGTTTGACTACAATATTTGCAATTAAAAGATTTGGTGCTAGAATCAAGGAGGTTTTAATCTTGTGCTAGAATCATGGGAGCTTGATATTTGCGGTTTCCTAATATTCCCCCGCAAGATGGATGATCCGTAGGTGAGGCCAATCTTGGATAATAGCAATGTGAATCTGTGTCGAGGAAGCGGTTTGGTGAGGGCATCAGCCAATTGATCATTTCCAGCAATGTGTGTGACTCTGAGGGAGCCGGCTTGGACCTTTTCTCGAACAAAATGAAAATCCAAGGCAAGGTGTTTCATTCTTGAGTGACAAACGGGATTTGCCGAGTACATTGTGGCGCTTAAGTTGTCACAATATATTGTGGGTATAGCTTGTGATGAGTACCCAAGTTCTGTTAGTAGAGATTGTACCCATTGGACCTCAGTCGTCATTGATGCGATGGCTCGAAATTCTGCTTCCGTTGAGCTTCGGGCCAAGGTACTTTGTTTCTTGGAGCTCCATGATATTGGGTTGGAGCCTAAGTAAACAATATAACCCGTTGTGCTTTTATAGGTATCTTTATCTCCTGCCCAGTCGGCATCAGAAAAGGCATGGAGACTAAGGGGAGATTTTGAGCGAAGAAAAATACCGTGGTGTATGGTACCTTTTAAGTATCGTAAAAGGCGTTTTAAAGCAGACCAGTGAATGGTTGATGGAGCATGCATAAATTGTGATAGGCGGTTGACCGTAAAAGAGATGTCCGGTCTAGTGAGAGAGAGATATTGCAATGCACCAACAAAGGTACGATATTCAGTTGGGGAAGGATGCCGGGTGCCACCATGTGAGGTGAGGGGTTCAGAATAAGTAATAGGTGTTGATATAGGTTTGCAATCACTCATATTGGCTCTTTTTAAAATATCTTGAATATATTTTTGTTGGGAAAAAAGAATGCCATGGGTTTGTGGAATAACTTCGATGCCAAGAAAGTAGGATAAGGGACCGAGGTCTTTGAGAGAAAACTTGTTGGATAATAGATGGATGAAACGATCTAGAAGTGTAGCAGAAGGACCAGTAATGATAATATCATCTACATAAACAAGAACATAGATATGGGACTGACCATTACGAAGAGTAAAGAGGGAAGAATCTGAAATGGTGGGTTTAAAACCTAGAGAAAGAAGATATGATTTTAACTCGTCATACCAAGCACTAGAGGCTTGACGAAGCCCATATATCGCTTTATTTAATTTGCATACATGGGTAGGCAGATTGGGGTCTATATAGCCCGGAGGTTGAGCCATATAAACGTCTTCATTTAAAGTACCTTGTAAACAAGCATTATTGATATCTAACTGTCTAAGGGACCAATTTTGTGAGACGGCAAGAGATAAAACAAGACGAAGTGTAGCGGGCTTTATTACTGGGCTGAAAGTTTCCACGTAGTCTATGCCAGGTCTTTGGGTAAAACCTTTTGCGACTAAGCGGGCTTTAAGACGATCGACGGACCCATCAGGTTTGTATTTGGTCCGATAAACCCATTTGCAACCTACAAGGTTTAACGCTTGTGTAGAAGGAACAAGTGACCAAGTTTGGTTACGTTGAAGTGCGTCAAATTCGTCTTGCATGGCTTTGCGCCACGAAGGATGTTTTAACGCATGGGCTATGGTGGGAGGTTCAAGTGGTGAGGAAGGAGAATTGGTGTATAGGAGATACTGAGAGTTATGATAATGAGAGTTTGGTTTTGGATTTTGGCGTGTTGATCGGTTATTACTAGGAGGAGGTTGGTCATTTGAAGAGTGGGATGTTGAGTTTGAAGTTGTGGATTGAGCTGTAACAGGGGGCTGGGTTTATGTTGGGTGGATTGAGGAATTTGAATCTGTGAATGAACTTGTAACAGAATGTTGGGCTTCTGTTTGTTGGGTTGGGAAGGTGTCAGTAAGTGGAACAGGTGTTTGTGGAGTGGTATTAGTAGTTGGGTTAATAGTTTCAATGATTAAGCTTGGGTTGTAAGTTGATGCATTTAATTGGGTACTGGATGTGGAATTTGTGAGAGGTTGTGTAGAAGTGTTTATAGTGGGCTGATTGGGTTGGTTGATATTGGAGATAGGGAAGGAAATTGGTGTCCAAGCCGAAAAAGGTCAAGAGGTTCTGTAGTAGTATTTGATAGTTTTTCAAAAGGAAACTCTTGTTCTAAGAAAACAACATGCCTTGAGGAATAAATTTTAAAAGTGATTGGATCAAGTGCATAGTATGCACTTTGATTTGATGAGTATCCAACAAAGATACACGGGGTTGATCTTGAGTGTAATTTATGCGGAGAGTAAGGGCGTAGCCACGGGTAGCAAAAGCAGCCGAAAGATCTTAATTTTTTGTAATTGGGTATCTTGTTGAACAAATGTTGAAATGGAGAAATATTTGGAAGAGTGGGGGTGGGTAGCCTATTAATGAGATATGCAGCGGTGGTGAAGGCGAATGGCCAAAAGTTGACAGGTAGTTTAGCATGAGAAAGAAGGGCCAAGCCGGTTTCAACAATATGCCGGTGACGTCGTTCGGCATATCCATTGTGTTCGGGAGCGTGGGGTGGTGAGGTTAGGTGAGATATGCCACATGATGATAAATGTGGAAGAAGTTTAATGTATTCTCCTCCATTATCAGAAAACAATTGTTTGATTTGTTTCTGAAAATAATTTTCAACCAACTTTTGAAAATGTATGAAAGTAGTAAGCGAATCGGATTTTCGTTTTAATGGGTAGAACCATATATATTTGGTATAATGATCCACAAATATGATATAGTATTTGTAATTATCAAATGATTCAACCGGCGAGCACCATACATCAAAAAAAATTAGATCTAATGGGGCATTAGACGAAAGAGAAGAAGTGGAGAATGGTAATCGATGACTTTTATTTATAAGACATGAATTGCAGTTTTCATGAGATCTAGAATTGAAGGAAATGAGTGAAGATAAAGACTTAAAAACTTTATCATTTGGATGGCCAAGTCGCCGATGCCAAGTAATGGATGAAGTCGGTTGGGACATGTAAACCGAAGGTTTGTGAGTCAGAGGCGCTAGAGAAGAACGTAACTCATACATTCCTTGAGTTGCTGTGCCTTGGAGAAGCGGAATTTTCGATGCTCGGTCCTTAATAACAAAGACCGATGAATAAAATTTGATTGAAAAATTATTGTCTTGGCATAGATGAGATATAGATATGATATTACGTGATAAAGATGGAACACATAATAAATTTTTGAGAATAAGAGGAGTATTAGAAGTTTTAATGACAAGAAAGCCAATATGAGTAATTTATAAACATGAACCATCACCTATTACGAGTTCATCGGTTCCTTTATATGGTGTGTGAAGAGAAAGGTTTGCTAAATCATTTGTGACATGATGGGATGCGCCACTGTCGAAAAGCCAATTGGTGGTGGGAGTATTTGAGGTGTTCATTGTGTGTGCTTGAGCCCCTTTAATATGTGAGAATTGAGTTAAACATGGAACAAATGCTGTTGGGTTTACCTTTTTGAAGGAAAAACAGTTTGCAAGGGCATGACCCTTTTTATGGCACCATTGGCATGTCCCTAAGAAGGGCCGGTTTTGTTTAGTGAATGATGGATTTGGAAAGATTCTAACGGAGTTCTTTGTTTGGCCATTGTTGACTGGTAGGGATGAGGAGGGAACATTGATGTTATGTTTGGTATGAGGCATGATGGGATGAATTGCAGTTTCGTTTTTGGGGAAGAAACAGGAAGAAGCAAAGAAAGAAAAAAATATATATGATTGTTGGCTGTTTATGGTGAGGTTGTAGTGGGATGGGAAGAATTTTAGGTTTACTTGAGCAAGGCTCTTGATACCATATTAAGAAAAGAACAAGTAATGCAAAACTTGCTTTTGATACATAAAACTAAATTACATATATATGAGATACAAAGAGAAATTCTAGGAGCCTATTTTAAGAATATAAAATAAACAGTTTGACTACAATATTTGCAATTAAAAGATTTGGTGCTAGAATCATGGGAGCTTGATATTTGCGGTTCCCTAATAATGTGTACCATTATCTGCATATGTATATGTGCATTATACACACAAAGACATACTTTGACAACCATAAGTATGGAATAAGAACTTTTAGCTGATGTACAAAATCATTTACCTAAAATCCCCATGGCAAAATATCGGAATATCTGGCAAGTACAACGAATAAACGAAAGAACCAACAACATCAGCAAAGCCAACCCTTAGTTCATAATTAGCTAGCTAAAAACCAAACAAAAACCTAGTCATTGTACGTACACTGATCGATGATCAAACTTTCCTACCCATGATGAAATGTGTGCTTCTTTTTACCTATAAATAGGTATTCGATCCACATGTGAAAAACCGATCCTTGTACATTGTTAGTACATAAGCTTACTAGAAAGATTAATTGTCGAAACTATAGTACTTCAGTTCTGCTCTTTGGATTCGTCTTTTCAGATCTGGAATGGTATGACATCCTCAAGTAGCCCATGATCTATAACCAGTGTAGACGAAGGTGAAGGGCAAAACCGTCTTTCTTGAATGAGATGGGAGTATGATGATAGATGGGTGCTAGCGTTAGTGGTGTTAAAGCTTAAAGAAGATGATATTAATGGTGTTGTTTGGTTATGAAAATTATAGGATTGTAGTGGTGGTTGTAGGTGTTGGTAGTAAGGTTGTGTAAAAAGAAAAGACGAAACACTACCACCACCACTACCAAGACCATCACCGCCACTAAACCCCCCATAACCGGCTGTTTCAGGCAATATCCCAATGGCTCCTCGAGGAGTTATTGGGTACGGGTGTGTGTGGGTACCTTCATAAGTTGTGATCACGATCGATGGATCTTCGGAAGATCTTTCGACTCGCTTCTTCACTCCACATGATACACTTGTGCACCTATGGTAACTCCTGTTTTGAACAACATAATCTATTTAATATTTTACACTACTAAGGAAAGTGATGAACTTTGTACACTAATTATTTGATGTTGTGCACATTAGGGCAACAAAATTAAGGGGTGTAGAGAGAGAAACATATGAAATCTAGTGAGAGAGAGAGTACTATACCTAGGATAAGGGCTGTTTTTCACAGCTTTCTGACCGTACTTCCTCCATCTATAACCATCATCCAAGTGATCAATATCACTCTTTGTCATGAATGCAAATCTTGGTTCCCTTTGTTTTTTAGGGTTCTTCTTTTTGGGTTTTAACCTACAAAACATACTCAACATGATTCACATTTATTCAAGAATAAACCACATCTTAATCTATAATTAACCTGAAAAAAGAACACTTACTTTTGTAATAATTAGATATAAAAAGAATATGGATAAAGAAAAGAATATAGATTACCAAATCCAGAAAATATATGCATCACTTAAACATCTGTTCATCAAATCTACTTTTGGGTGCGTGTATGTGTGTGAAAAGGCCTAACTTTTTCTTGATCAAAATAATAATTTTCAAAAATTAAATAAAAATACCGCGTATGTGTGAAACCAGAAAATGGATTACTTTTTCAGGGTAAAATTAAACCACTTGAATTATACATAATTTATAAGATTTCTTGATATTCATTTAGCAAAGAAGAATGGTAAAAAAAAAAAAAAAGATTAATCATCATGATTCAAAACACACACAAGAAACACCATTAGTGTGTGCTAATGATATAATGATATGACAAAGAACACAATTAATTAACTATGTGTAAAAAACCATTTGTGTGTGTTCAAAAGTACAAGAAACAAAAAGGGTTCTTTTAATTTCTTACTGTTTGTTAGTAATAGTACTCTTTTCTTGATTATCATCCTCATCATCATCAACAATATCATCATGAGCTGATCTATTATTATTATTATTATTCTCCTGGTCACCATTATTAGCACCCTCGTTTGAAGAGCACGAGACAGAAGAAGAATTTGGCGTTGGTGTATTCACCAACTCACCCGTCTCCGGCACGGTGGAAACCGGTAATGGAAGATGGTGCTTCTCATATTGTTCAACTACCAAATCCCCTGGAGGAGTAGGTTGTTGAAGCAAATCGAATAGAGACGTGTTACCATAGTCTTGAAAAGCCAACATGTCAAAGTACCCTTGAGGCACATCAAAAAGACCACCATCGTAGGCTGCCGGCATCTGATCGGAAAATGTTGTGTTTGCCATCAAGTTTGTATTCTTTAACTCCTCTTTCTTTGCCATAAACTGAATATCAAAGGCATATATTCTTCATTTGCAGGCTCTTTAAATCTAGAGAGAGAAAAAAAGAAAAAAGATTTGAGAGTGTGGTTGGTTTGGTATAAGTGTGAAGAGGCTTTTTGTATATTTTTTGCAATACAAAAAAGTGTAGAGAAAGAGAGAGATAGGGGATGAGAGATAGCTTGTTTGGGAATTTAAAGTGGGGTCAATTACACCTTGCTCCCCAAACTCTTAACAAATTTCATTTAGGCCCTTTATTGGTGGTTTTCAATTCAATCACTCAACATATAAAATTATAAAATTGATCCATCAAAACAAACTTTTATTCCCTTAAGTTGTTTAATATATGATACGTATATACCTTTTTTATTCAATAGAAGTAGCACTTTTAGATTATAATAGAAAGACTAACAAAACATATTGTTTATCATAAGCTATTAAAACTTTATTTGGTTTATAGCTAGCATAATTGTAGTTACAACTTAAACAAAAGCTAGTAATACCTTATATATATTAACTAGTAAACGTTACTTAGATAAATGCTTGATAAACTTGTGATCAGATGGACTCAGATGACGTCTAACAGCTAATTAGGTGGATGTTTGGTTCATAGAATGTTTGTAAATGAATTAAAATGTGTTAACGTAATTGGAATAAATTTCTTTAAAATTTAACATTGTGTTTGGTTTTTGATACCGGAAAAGATTTCATCGTGGGTGTACACGTTGAGCTTCCATAAGAGGTTTAAGTGGATCGACCATCTCATTTTTTGGCTTCTAGATCGTTGCAACCATAAGAGGTTTCAATCGCTGCAACCATGAGAGGATCTTCATCGATTGACCAATGATTCACATTGTTTGCTTAGTTAATCGGTGACATGATGTTGATTTCATTTCATATATAGTTTTCTAGGTGTGCTGAAGTTGGTAAGACGAGCTGTGTTCCAGTGTTAATCAGTTTCTTCATTCGGTTATGATTTTATTGTTTTTGTGTATTGATTCGATCCTATATATATCATAACATTCACACTTTTTGAACCTTATCAAATTTCATACTTTCCTGTATGATACAAAAACCTTACCTAAAAGTATCTCTTGTCATCATGCATTTGTTGGTCAACATAAATATAGATTGTGTTAAAACTTATACCTAAGGAACACAGATCTTTGTTATTTGTATCTTGGTATTTTCTAGCCTCTAGTGATTGCTAGAGAGGTTAATACAATTCCGTGAGTTGATATGGAGATTAATACAATTGGCATATTGGTCCAATAGCATGAGAGTAATGGTTAAGACTTGATATCTTTGAGAGGTTTTCTTATAGTGGTGGGTTTCCTTCTTAAAGGTGTTTTTAAGTGAATCGGGTCTGAACGTTAAGTTAACATCTTGTCTTAAAAAAAACTCACTCTGTAATTGAGTGTATTTCCAAAAGTCATTTAAAAAAGAAACGAAAAATCAATTTCGCTATTTAAAGTACTTTTAAAAAAATAAAAATCAAATGAAGCGTTTATCATGCATAAATTTCACGTAGCTGCTATACATACAGCCTTACAATAATATTTAAATGAATCATCAATAATGCAATACTCGAACCATTTAGATGTGCCCAAAGACATATTTTAGTAACATGTGTTCGATATTTTTGGGTGTAATAATGATCATCAATCGTTATTTATTAGTAACAATTATCTAAAGAAACAATAATTAAAATAATCGCATGGAATGTATCCTACCGGTTGCTATCAATATGCCGTTGGAGTCCACAAAATTGGCTAAACTATAGTCTATAGGAACTGGTTAACAACTCCAGGGATTTAATTAAGTGATGCCTACTTGAAGTTCTTTTTTCGTTTGTTTAACTTTTTTTATTAATGTTAATTTTTTTAGTTAGATAAAACACTACAGGAAAACTATACAACGAAGCTTAGCGATGATATTTCGACGTCGTTGTAGGCTAGACTACAGTTACAACAAGGCCAACATAAATAGTATGAATGTTTATTATTTTTTACTTTTACCGATTACCTGTCTTCGTTACATCTTAGGCAGGAAGGGTGAAAATGATGCGCCATCTTGATTGTCTATCTCGACGACACATTGTCGCGACATGTTCTTTCTATTCTACCTTTTCTTTTATTCCGGACTAATAAATATTTTGAGCGATGGTGTATGTGTCGCGCTTGCCCAAAGGACATGTCGTCCCATTACCCGACATAGCTAAAATAATTTTATTTTATTCCTAAATAACCTAAACGACGTCGTGTCTTATCTTGTGGTGATGACTTGTCGTCGCTATACGGTTACCGCAAATTGAAAATCAGGTTAAGCGAGACCATTTCTTTCCCCTTTTCTTATCCTTGTGACACTCTCCATAATATGCCATTCTTCGAAGAGCACCAATGATTTCCACCGCCGTGAGCTGCCTCCAACAATTGATGATGATCCATGTCCACCGACGTCGCCGCTAGTTCATCATAAAAAAAATAGTAAGTATGCTCCAGATAGATAGGTTAGTCCAAGCCAAATTAATGTAGGTATAATCAGGTTGATTTTTGAGAACATAAGAGTTTCAAACTTCCTAGCACTTGTATCGACGACATCTCGTCTTCGTAACCAATGTTGCAAAAATCCCAACTAGGCGGGAGTAATCCCTGATTAATCGCTAGTCCCCATATTACTGATTAGTTTTAAGCTAATCACCTAATTAATCGGTCAATGGTCAAATCCGGCCAAAATCAGGTTAATTGGATTTAAACAACTTTTTCTTACGAGGTTCTGGCAAGTATGGGCGGTTTCTGGCGAGATTCTGGCCAAAATCAATAGTTTCCGGTGAAATTCCGGCCAAAATGTGTGTATATATAAAATTGAAAATTACATATACAAATATGTGTGTGTATAAAACTGAAAATTATCTATTAAAGTTCGATTCAATTAATCGCTAGTCCCCACCCCACTGCCCAACTAGCAATTTTTACAACATTATATATCCGCAACCATTTGAAGGCTTTTGAAGAAATATGAAGGTACACTTTGAATTTTATTTAAATTTGTTTCTTTTCTTTCCTTTTTCCCAATTTTGTGTTCTTGAAGTAATTTGTATATATGTATATGCATATATTGATGTTTGTATGTATTAACGTATATGCTTCTAATAAGAACATGAACCGTATGACCCGTAAATGATTAGATGGATCAAAACGTGAACCTGAGCATGACACATGTATTTATGGTCTATAGGTTGACTCTAACACTACCTTTAACTTTGACCCGAAAGGCCGAAAGTGTTAATTTCTTGATTTCACGTATTAGTTAAATGCAAAAAGCAAGTTAATTTTTGAGTTTTAATACATAATTTATAAATGGTTATATGAAAATTACCACATACTATATCTAACTATCTATATAATTGCCTACCATAAAATCTTATGTGTCGCTCTCAGGTTGCTCCCCCCATTTTCTAGAGCCACCAGATTGCTTGATTTATAAATGGAGGCTTCTCATGCATTTGACCCGAATTCGCGGGTATGGGTCTTACCAAACCCGGATAGTCTTTAAATGGGTTATAACATCTCATTTATTTGTAAAACTATTTCATAAGCAAACAATAATGTTCACGGGTTATGGGTCTCACCAAACCCGGATAACCCTTAAACGGGTTATAACATCTCATTTATTTGTGAAATAATCCCTTAATTATCAAAGAATAATTTTCACGGGTTATGTGTATTACCAAACTCTAATAGCCCTCAAATGGGTTATATGATCTCATTTATTGATAAACACTTTCATTATCAAACCATAATTTAATTTATCTATCATCTCTATTGTCAGTTAACTTCCAATACTACCCACCATTGTCAATTACATCAACGCCTCTTTTTTCATTAGACAAATATTTGTGTTCATGTTTGTACATATAAAAAAATCAACATGTTCGTGTTCGTTTATGTTTGTTCGTTAAAAATCTAAAAAAACATAAAATCTCAACTGATAAAACCCAGACGTTAAAAAATATAATAACAAACTAATATATATGTATTAAATTAAAACAAAATTACGTTAAAACAATAAAATAATCAATATAAGATAGCAAAACAAAACTTAAAATAAACTCTCGTAACACGGAAGTATCAAACTAGTATATATATCTACAATATATATAAACGAAGATATAAAAATCCTACGTGTCGTGATGTGGTCGCTCCCCCTTTTTTTGGAGTCACCAGATTTGCTTGATTTTTAAATGAAGGCTTTTCATGCATTTGACCGAATTCATGGTTATGGATCTTACCAAACCTAGATATTCCTTAAACGGGTTATAATATCTCATTAAATAAAAAATTATTTCCACCAAATTATTGATGTAAAAATCCTATAAAATAGGATATACTAAAAAATAATTATCTTATTTATTTTAAATATATATATTATTTAAATTAAAAAAAAAATAAACGAGTCTTGTGTCTCATAAAACCATAAGTATATTATTAACTTTCATAAATATTATTTATAATTAAAAAACTAATTTTATAGTAAAAAAATAAACGGGTCTTGGGTCTCATCAAAACCATATAGCTTTTAAACCGGGTTATAACATCTCATTTATTTATGAAACAATTTATCATCAAACCATAAGTATATTATTAACTTTCATACAATAAAAAAATATAAATTCAAAAAATAAATAAATATTCGAACAAACAATATAAAATAACCCCTATAATACGGGGATAAAAACTAGTATGTATATATATATTGTACGTTTTAGATGTCCCTAATTTATTTGCATCTTTGTATATTAACAAAATTGACAAAATGGTTGAGAGATGTATGGCTCTAGGGGAAACACGAGCAACAACTTCTACTGAATATCTAGAAGATTATTTTTCCTTGGAATTCTCTTGTTTAAATTATTTGAATATACGTATGCATGTTAGATGCTCTAAACATCCTCTCGCTTTTTATTTTGAAAAATATATTATTATAGGATACCACAAAAGATCATTATAATCACAACAATATTTAATAATGTCTTCTAATAACTGATGGAAGAATCTTTTATATATTATAGATAATATAATATGTTCACCGTTAGTAGAGTAAGGCCAATGTATATTCAGAAACTTTTGATAGGGATGTTGGAAATGATTCAGGTAATATATGGATGTTCAGACTAAAACAAGAAAACAACGAAACATAAGAGATATGAAAAAATATCTACTTAATACTAATAAAATGAAATATTATAGACACGTGTTAGTTTGTGGTTAATACTCACATTTTTACCCCTCCAAAATTAATATATGTCATAGATTAATAATTATTCACTTTCCATTTACACTTCATTTATATTATATCTATAACATGATTAAATTATTCACTTTTTTAAACTCTATTTATATTATATCTATACACTTTTATAAAAATATATATTTACATATTATACTACAATACATTATTAGAAATATGTTTCACAACATACTTGATGAAATCCAAAAAAAAAAAACCGTGTTTGTTTAATATTGAAAAGAATATAATTTTAAATGTTATTACATAATATATTATGTATATGGGACATTTACATATTTCCCCTTCCTAAGATCCTTTATTACATATTTCCCCTCCCTAAAAAAATCAATTACATATTTCCCATTCCTAAACCATACATATTACATATATATCCATTTTACTAAAATTTAGTTATGAATGGACTGTTTTACCCTTTATATAAAGAAAACAATAAAAAATCTTAATTCTTTTATCTTTTTTTCTTCTTCTCTCTTTTTCCTTTTCTTGAACGAGCCTTCCTTCTTCTTCATACATGGCACTAAGCGATCTTCACCTTTGTCATCTTCTCCATCGAGAGCTACAGCTTTCGCCGAACCACCAGCACCACCACACAAAGTCCATCACCATCTTGTTTTACCAATTTGCTCGGTTTCATATCCGCCGACCACGTGTTTTGAGAGTTGCGGGGTAGGTGAATCGGTGGGGTTAGGTGGAGGGGGACGGTGGAATTCAGAGGAGAAAGAGGGAAAGTGTGGCTGGAAACTCGTCGGAAAATCGAGCTTGCCGGAAACCGTTTGGTTGTTTGGCAAGGATGGTTTTAAGATGGAGCTTGGAGGGAGTCGACTGAAGAACAGTTCCTAATAAATATTTGGCGGGATGACGATTCGGGTAGATTAGGGTCTGTGATGTTTTGAAAATCAAGTTTCATTACAAACACATTAGTTGGAGAAGATGATGTTAGGGGTAAATAGGTAATTTCAAATGAAAAGGGGAAATATGTAATTAATATTTTTGGTTGGAGAAATATGTAATTACTAGGTGTTAGTGAGGGGAAATATGTAAAAATCCCTATGTATATTGTTGAAGATTGTAAATAAAAAAAACTTTAATATGCTTCAATTTACGAATTAACTTTTTTAATGATTAAATTTTTATATATATGCTTAAAAGTTGATCCATTTTTTAAAAATAAATTCATCTGTCTATTGGTTTTTATTGTACATTGTGATAAAATTTATAAATTATAAATATATGATTTAAATCTATCTATTTATTTTCGTTTAATTTAGTAAACTATACATAAATGTGTTAAATTGTAAAAATAGTATATACCAATCACTTTCAAATATAATAAAGTTTATAATATTTAGTTTCTGTGGGTTTTTTTATCAAGAATTGCTTCGGTTTTTTTGTGGAATATTAATTTGATTGTTATAGGTTAAAAGCTGGTTATAGATCATTTGTTACAAATTAACTACATTTAGCTCAAATTTGTTACGAGTAAAAAAAGGATAATCTGAATATTTTTAAAAATTTGAGAATACAAGTAGATTTATCGTCATACTTGTTACGGGTTCAAAGTTTTGACTCGAAATTGTAAAACAAAATAAAAGTTAGAATTTTAAATGTGATTGAGTTTCAAAATTATTTTGAAGGACATTTTTGGAAGAGTAAACTGCGGTTTTCGTCCTTGTGGTTTATCCAAATCTGCGGTTTTCGTCCAGTAGTTACAAATATGTTATTTTCGTCTCTGCGGTTTCATTTCACTTGCAATTAAACCCGACCCCACTAACCCCGTTAAGTTTGGTCGTTAAACTCATCAGCGTGCTCCTCACGCGAGGGGCAGTTTTGTCTTTATTCACCAAATAAACCCCAACCTTAATTCGCAAGCCCCCTCGCGTGAGGGGGCTGAGGTGTATTTGGGGAGAAAAAGGACAAAACTGCCCCTCACGTGAGGAGCACGTTGATGTGTTTAACGACCAGACTTAACGGGGTTAGTGGGGTCGGGTTTAATTGCAAGTGAAATGAAACCACAGGGATGAAAATAGCATTTTTTTAACTATTGGACTAAAACCCCAGATTTGGACAAACCACAGGGACGAAGACCGCATTTTACTCTTTTTGGTAATAGTTAAAAGATTCGGGATTTTGCACATTGATTATTTATCCCATGACTATTAAAATTTAAGAAAAAGTTACAAACATTACAGACGTGCCACCTCCAAGCTTATCAATGCTTTTAAATTTTATCAAATTAGAAACATTTGTCGTGCAGAACTATGCTCAAGTGACGCAAAACATTCACAAAATTTAACGAGTTAACATGTTATTTTTTTGTCAATTGGTAAAGCCGAGAAGCCCGTCAGACTTATCAAAATCTTTTTCATAGTGTAATTCAAAAGTTATATGAGAAGTATTATCCGAAATTGGTTCATAACCAAATTTCTTTCAATTATACAATATGATAATGATAATAAATTTTCAATAAATGGAGTGTTCTTGGGTATATTTTTGTACGTGCATTACTTTTTTATGAATTCTTTTTTTTGGAAAAAAAAATATTTTGTAATATAAATAAAATCAATTTATATATAATGTTACAAGCATAGATGTAATACATTTTCTATATACATTTGTATTGTTTTATTTGTAACTTAACTATATAGATCATCTTGTGTGTTACACGGGCTCTAAAGCTAGTTGAATATATATAAAGAGAAACTTGAAACTTAATTAGATAACAAGAAACCTTTGTGCCAAACAAGGGCAATGGATCTATCATAAATGGGAGACAAGAGTATGCTGGTAAGGTTGCAATTAGGGGTGTTCAAGAAATCCGAAATCCGGAAAAAACCGAAATTCGAACCGAAACCGAAACCCAAATAAACCAATCCGAATTTTTATTCGGATATTCGGATCGGATCAATCCAAATATCTGAATTTTTATTCGGATATTAGGATTGGATCAATCCGAATATCAGAATAACTAATTCGGATTTGGATCGGATTCGGATATGAAATTTTAAAAAATTCGGATTGTTCGGATTATTCGGATATCCGTTTAATCCAAATAAAAAACATGTTTTTAATGGTATTTTCCGGTTTGGTATATTTAGTAGACTATTATTTGAAATTTACACATACAATTTGTGTTAAGAGTAATTCGTATTTTCTGGTTTATATGTTTATTGTGATTCAAAACTATTAAATGTTAGAAACAAACAAATATAAAAAAAATTTAGGTTTATTTCGGATTATTCGGATAACTTCGGATTATTCGGATATTATCCGAATCCGATCCGAATTGAATTCGGATAGATTCGGATCGGATAGGAATATTCCTAATTCGGATCGGATCGGATTTCGGATAGGGTCCAAAAGTTTTCAAATCCGAATAACCCGAACCAAATAATCCGTTATCCGATCCGATGAACACCCTTAGTTGCAATAGCAAAGTGCCTTTTTAACTACACCGGAGGTGTGGTTAGAAAACCGCCCAAACCGCCAGTTAGAGCTCTATCCGTGGCTTATAGGTGTGTTTTAAAAAGACGTGTTTTTTTGTCTTTTATCTAACCATGGCTTATAGCTCTATATGTGGCATATGTGTCTTTTAGAAAAACGTGTTTTTTTTTGTCATTTTATGTTTAATTTATTTTTTAGTTTTAATTTAATTTAAATTATTTTTATTATTGTTTTTATTTTGTTGTTTTATTAAAAAAATTATTGATTTTTTTTATCAAGAATTACAAAAATTATAACGAAGCAATGTTGTAAAGCCCCATTACCGGTTGCCCTACTTTGTTGTTGGATTTACTCATAAACACAGTTCTTAATATCAGAGTAAATTAAAACATTCGCGCAACATTTAAACTTCAACCATAATACGTTACATAACCTTCAAATCTTGTCTTATAAAAACATTCATAGTCATTTAAAACAAAACATAGTCTTTAAAACATCACAACATTTCTTCGAGATGCCAGTATCTTCGATTCCATGCCATGTGTCTTCAATCATGCTAGCTGCCTCAACCTATTTGCATGCGTGCATACTAAAAGTCAGCTACGCTGAGTGAGTTCTAGTTAATCACATAACTTACTTTACATACACATACACGTGCCCGTAGGTACGCATTACATACCTAACCTGTCCATCAATCCTTCATACACATACATATCTAACCTTACGTTATAAAGAGCATTCGCCCTACATACCTCGGATATTATTAGGGTCCGGTACCCTCCATCTTCGGATATTATTAGGGTCCGGTGCCCTCCATCCTCGGATATTATTAGGATCCGGTACCCTTCATCCTCGGATATTATTAGGGTCCAGTACCCTTTCTTCCATACCTTTTTAACATACTTTTCTATATACATAATCGTAAGTTTCATACATACATCATTCATTCTTCATCTTACAACATACATATAACATCAACCATTTCCTAGCAATACATGCAATTCCGAAGATCGTTCATGTATCGACAAGAAACCATTCATACATTTCACATAATACATATATGGCATACACTTATCACTTAGGATAAGTGTATTAACTAATCACATCGAGTATGCACACAGCCCCGAAAACATAACAAGGAATGGGGCTAGAAACTCACCTGAAGTCGGTTACGTTCACCGTTAATAGTTATTCCTTTCTTCAGGTGTGCACGACTAACTGTATAACAATTACACGTATCAATTAACTATCACTACTTACATCGTCTTTCTAGTCTTAATTATTACCCTCAACGAACGGGGGTCCGGGGGCAGCGCCCCTAGAAGCGGGGTCTAGGGGCGGCAGCCCCTAGCAGGGTTCAAGGGGCAGAGCCCCTGGCTAGGGTGGAGCTGCCAGGTCAGCTTGGAAAATTTTATTTCCATTAACTGTCGTAACACATTTTCCATTAGAAATTTGAATCATTATTTAATTAACTAACTTAAAAAGTTTGAGGACTTCTTTGCAATTAATCCATTCTTTTCTAAGTCCAGGGACTGTTCTTGTCATTCCATTAAACTTCTAATTCGTTACTGGTTCATAACGAATTGGCTTATCTTAGCGAACTGGTCATTGTAGCGAATTGAACCCTCTAACGAACTGGTCCTTTAACGAATCGAACCAGTCCAGGTAACGAATTGGACCTTCTAATCCGCTATCTCCTTAATGAATGACTATAAAAAATTGGGGGGTTAATTCGTTATCTTTTCCTTAACGAATCTGGACGCGAACTAAGGCTAGTTCGTTATTCTTTCCTTAGCGAATCAGGTGACAAATTACTTCTAATTTGTTAACTCTCCGTTAGCGAACTAGGGTTAGGTCAGAGAATGTCAGAAACATTCTCTGACGCCTAACCTCGTACCAAGCTTTTCCGGCGCCATCATCGCCGGAACACCGCGTTTTCGCCGGAAAAATGTGTTTTAACTCGTTTTTCACCGTTTTTCGTATCGTCCGATCCAGATCTGAGCTAGGGTGATCCCTAAGCTCATCTTAGGTTCGGTTTATACCCGATTCCATCCGGATCTCGTGACTTAAACGGTTTAACGGTGTTGGCTCGTAGTTTCGCGATTATATCTAACGGGTTTAAGTTAATAAACATCATACTAGTATTACCTCGGGTCGGTGCTCGGTTTCCTTCTTGGTTTCGGCTAGAGAGAAAAGGGAGAACTAGAGAGAAGCTTAAGTGTGTGTATGGAATATGTGTGAAATGAAGTTAAATGGTGATTAATGGTTTATATATATAGGGATCATGGGCTTAAGCCCATGGTCTTTCCCTTCTTTCTTTCACAACCCAAGTCCATAACCCATATACATTTACTCAACACTCGCCCAACTCATGTTCTATTTATCTAAACCGATAACGACCCACTATAAAATAGTCGAAATTTATTTTATTATTATAACCAAAGGTAGGATGTTACAATTCTTCCCTCCTTAAAGAGGTTTCGTCCCCGAAACCTAACTATTACATAAACAAATTCGGGTAAAACTTGCGCATCTCATCCTCAGCTTCCAAGTAGCAACTGAACCTTGCGATGCTTCCATATCACTTTCACTAAAGGTATAACCTTGTGACGAAGCTGCTTCTCCTTGCGGTCGACTATCTCGATCGGTTGTTCAATATAGTTCAAGTGTTCATCAACCTCAATGTCCATTAATGGCACATGAGACGTGTCATCAGCTAGACATTTCCTTAGGTGAGAAACATGGAAGGTTAAATGAATTCCTTCTAACTCTTCTGGCAAGTCTAGCTTATAAGCCACTTCACCTACACGGTCTAAAATCTTAACGGTCCAATGTACCTTGGACTCAACTTTCCCCTCTTCCTGAAACGAATGATTCCTTTCCAAGGCGAGCCCTTGAGCATCACATTGTCACAACGTTAAACTCAATCGGTTGTCGCCGCTTATCAGCATACGACTTCTGTCTGTCTTGAGCAGCTTTCATTCTTACCTTGATCTGATCGAACTTCGAAGAGGTTTATTGCACAACTTCTAGGCTTCCCATCTCTTTCTGACCAATCTCTCCCCAACACACCAGGGTTCTACATCGTCTACCGTAAAGTATCTCAAACGGTGGCATACCAATACTTGAATGGTAGCTGTTGTTATAGGAGAACTCTGCCAGATGCAGATGATCATCCAACTTCCACCAAAATCTAAAACACAAGCACGTAGCATATCCTCAAGGGTTTGGATCGTCCTTTCAGACTGTCCATCGGTTTGAGGATGATACGCCGTACTGATGTTCAATCTCATTCCCATAGCTTCATGGAACTTCTTCCAAATCTCGAATTAAACCGAGTATCTCTATCGGACACGATCGATAACGGTACTCCATGCTTAGACACAACCTCTTTTATGAACAAATTTGCTAACGTTTCTGACGAGATGGCCTCTCGTATGGGCAGAAAGTGAGCACTTTTGGTCAAACGGTCCACTATCACCCAGATGGTATCATGATGCTTAGATGTACGAGGTAGCTTAGTTATGAAATCCATGGTGATGTGTTCCCATTTCCATTCTGGTATTTCTAGAGGCTGCATCTTCCCATAAGGTTTCTGGTGCTCTGCCTTGACTTGCAAGCAAGTTAGGCACTTATTGACATAATCTACTACATCATTCTTCATGCCTGGCCACCAGTAATCTCTTTTGTAACATCCCGAAATTTCAAGATAATATTAATTATATTACTTAATAATAGAGGGAAAGTTTACTCGGATTATCAGGAAATAAATAAAAGAATAGGAGTTGGTATGGTCGGGCTAGTGTCGGATAATGGATGTGGGTTATGGACTTGGATTAATGGAGATGGGTTAAATGAGAATGGGCCTTAGGTCCATGGGATTTCAGGGATATAAATATCCCCTAAACCCAAAATATCTTTCATTTTTCACCAAACTCCCTAACACACACACCACACACTAACTTCGCCGGAACCGGGCCGAGCCAAGGGAAGAATCGGGCAGGTCCAAGAGAAAAAGATTAGTGTGCTAGCAGGTTAACGAGATCCAACATAGCAAGGGTGTTAAAATCGCTCGGAATGCCGATCAGAAGCTAAAACAGCGGCTGTCTGGGCAACTTCGCCTTCATCTGGGCAACTTCGCCTTCAAAGTGACGAACTTCGCCTGCAAGCTAAGTTCGCCTGATGAACTTCGCCTGCAAGCTAAGTTCGCCTGATGGCAACTTCGCTGTAAAGTTAAGTTCGCCTAACCGGTAACTTCGCCTGAGGCCAAGTTCGCCTGATGATAAACTTCGCCTGAGGCCAAGTTCGCCTGATGACAACTTCGCCTGAAGCCAAGTTCGCCTGATGGCAACTTCGCTGTAAAGCTAAGTTCGCCTAGCTGGTAACTTCGCCTAAAGCTAAGTTCGCCTAAGGTTAACTTCGCCTAAAGTCAAGTTCGATTAGAAAATAAATTAAAAATCTAAGGAAAAATGTGTTAAGCCAGGGGCTCTGCCCCTTGGACCCTGCTAGGGGCTGCCGCCCCTAGACCCCGCTGCCAGGGGCGCTGCCCCCGGACCCCCGTTCGTTGTGGGTAGTAGTTAAGACTGGAAAGATGATATGAGTAGTGATAGTTATTTGATACGTGTACTTGTTATACAGTCAGCCGTGCACAGCTGAAGAAAGGGATTACGATTAACGGTGAACGTAACCGTGTTCAGGTGAGTTTCTAGCCCCATTCCTTGTTATGTTTTCGGGGCTGTGTGCATACTCGATGTGTTGTTAATACATTTATCCTAAGTGATAAGTGTATGTCATATGTGATATGTGTGATAGATATGAATGATTGTTTGACGGTACGCGAACGATCTTCGGATATTGCGCGTACTGTCAGGTTAAAAATAAAGGTATGAATATTATATATCGAAGATGTATGAATATTTCAATGAATACTTGTCGGGGTGTGAACAATCTTCGGATATTGCACGTAACGACAAGGGTATGGTTGTTAAATGAATGAGGTAAAGAATGCCTAGAGTGTTCTTATGTTATAATGTAAGTAGTATGTGTATATAGGTACACGAATGGCATGTGAGTTCTACGTTCGACATAGTAAGTTAGGATGGCAAATCCCTCTAGGTTCTGTCGGACATAGACTCGGCTGGTAATGGCGTAGTTAAGGACTGCGAGCCTTATACGTGAAGTAGATGATATATGTAAACGTAGATAAGGACTGCGAACCTTATACGTAATGTAGATAGGCGTCAGCATAGGAAAGGACTGTGAACCTTATACGTGCTGTATTTGAAGCATAGGGGAGGACTGCGAACCTCGTACGTGCTATGAATTAGGTTGCAACATAGGGAAGGGACTGCGAACCTTGTACGTGTTGTGGATGTATTTCAGCATAGGAAAGGACTGTGAACCTTATACGTGCTGATTTTGTAGCATAGGGGAGGACTGCGAACCTCGTACGTGCTATGAATTAGGTTGCAACATAGGGAAGGACTGCGAACCTTGTACGTGTTGTGGACGTATTTCAACATAGGAAAGGACTGTGAACCTTATACGTGCTGATTTTGTAGCATAGGGGAGGACTGCGAACCTCGTACGTGCTATGAATTAGGTTGCAACATAGGGAAGGACTGCGAACCTTGTACGTGTTGTGGATGTATTTCAGCATAGGAAAGGACTGTGAACCTTATACGTGCTGATTTTGTAGCATAGGGGAGGACTGCGAACCTCGTACGTGCTATGAATTAGGTTGCAACATAGGGAAGGACTGCGAACCTTGTACGTGTTGTGGATGTACTATGGTATAGGGAAGGACCGCGATCCTTGTACGTACCATAAATGGTGAACATAGGTAAGGACTGCGAACCTTGTACGTGTTCACGACCTTGAGTACAGGTATAGACGGTGAACTATGAACGTACTCTCGTAGACTGAGGTTAGTGATTGTAGATTTGTATATATGTATGGTAGCAAGTATGTATGTAGAACAGAAGGGTAATTAGTGAAGTATGGATATGTATCTACAGATATGTATTATGTGTATGTATTGTATGGCGTTCGATTAACTAGAACTCACTCAGCGTAGCTGACTTTTAGTATGCACGCAGGTGAGCTGATTATAGAGTTAGCATGAGGATGACACACGGCATGGATTGAACGGCTGGCATATGAAGAAAGGAGTAAAGATGTTTTAAATATAAAGTTTTGTGTTATGGTATCAAAGAAAAGATTTAATGTTTTGTAACAAATGATTGATGTTTTATATTCCGCGAAAAGTTTTAATAAACTCTGATTTGAAGGAGTGTGTTTATGAGTAAATCCGACGCTAAAGTAGGGCTTACCGGGTTCGGGGCCTTACATCTTTTCAAATCTTGGTACATCTTCGTAGTTCCTGGATGAATCGAATACCTTGACTTATGAGCTTCATCTAAGATTCGACCCTCTGAGATCCCCATGGCGTGGGATCCACATACGGTCAAACCTAGTTTTAACACAATGAGTGTTTTCCATCAACTCGTCTTTCTGACCGAAAATTCTCTCCTTCTTCACTAGTCCTTCATCTAACAACACTTCAGACTGTACTTTGACAATTTCATCAAACAGACTTGAGTTCATAATCAACTGATATGACTTCACTATTGCAAGGACTTCCTCGTTCTTACGGCTTAGCGCGTCGGCGACCACATTAGCTTTACCAGGATAGTACTTAATATCGCAGTCGTAATCCTTTATCAATTCTAACCACCTCCTCTGCCTCATGTTCAGCTCTTTCTGCTCGAAGAAGTACTTTAAACTCTTATGGTGTGTGTAAATGGTACACTTAGTACCATACAGATAATGTCTCCATATAGCTCTAAATCATGCAACGGATAAGTACTCTCATAGACTTTCAACTGTCTAGACTCGTAAGCTATCACCTTTCCTCGTTGCATCAACACGCAACCTAACCCACGATGCGAAGCATCAGTACAAACAACCAAATCCTCGTCACCATCGGGTAAAGCAAGGATAAGAGCTTGCGTGAGTCTTTTCTTTAACTC